>NW_027195487.1:22500-177833 GCF_038502225.1 Cherax quadricarinatus
ACATATACAGTAGTGTGCATTTTAATTGTGACAGTGATAAAAGAGATTTATTTAGAAAATTAATGTTTGTTTGAAAAATATATAGTAATGATATGACAGATATGCTTTTATAAGCATTGCTACACGATTTGGCATAGAATCGACCAATGTTGAAAAAATTTTGGCAAGTTGTTTGTCGTGTTATCAGGTCATAATAATAGCAGTAATTAACTTCCCCAGTGCTGAATTGTCCTGTTTTCCGATCCTGCGTTGGGTTACTCTTCGTCGAAGAATGTAAACATTTTTCTGGAAGTGTGGCATATAGCGAGAGCCTGCTGGAAAATGCATTCTCCTTCAGGAAAGTCTCTATCCACAGTAGGAAGCAAATGAGTTGTTAGGATTGCCTTGTATTTGTCACTGTTCATCGTTCCCTCAACATTGACAAGCCGTTCAGGGCCTTTAGCAGTAAACCTACCCCAAACTCCTTTTTATGTAGGTGTTTTGGCGTTTGTTGAATGTGTCCATTGTGAAGGCGTTCGTCTTTGCTCCGTCTCACTATCACTGATCTGTATGCACGTACTTCAAAATGCGCTTTATCTGATAATATAACTTTTCTCCATTTATATGTTGGCCATCCCTTATGATCCAGTGCCCACCGCAGCAGGTTTCTCTTCATAACATCAGTCAATAATTGTTTCTTTACTGGCTTTCTGGAAGTTCTGCGAACTTCAAATAACCTTCGTCGAACAGTAGATCCCCTCTGGTTTTTTTGGGGAGCCTTCACATTTTATGATAACCTTACCATCGTTTTCTTCCACATCTTCCTCGATGAAGCGCTCCACAATCACCAGTGTCGTCAGGTCTCTTCAGAATCCGACCAACAGTTGACTTTGCTAGGCTCAAATTTTCGGCAATCTGTCTGATAATCAAAGTAGCATATTTTCTAAAAGCTAGAGTATTTGCAGGCTTCGTAGGTGTAAAATCCATCATGAATTTCAACTGTAATCTTGAAATGAAGGCGAGAATTTGAGGAAGCCACATTCACTCACGGAGCACGCTTGCACGCCTTACAGAACAATTGACAAGAGTTGCAGGGTAGCACCACTGCTGGATGGTTGCCAGAAGCTGGTAGCACACGTTCCTGAAAAGAAAAGAACCTACACATTAATTAAGCCGGAGACTAGAACATACTAAGAGATAATCACAAAATTTACTCACGTCCCAATTAATTTGCACACCAATATATATCTATATCTATCTATATATATATATATATATATATATATATATATATATATATTATTCTTTCAGAGTGGTTGTTTTGCATATATATATATATATATATATATATATATATATATATATATATATATATATATATATATATATATATATAATGTATGTATTTATAAATATATATATAAATATATATATATATATATATATATATATATATATATATATATATATATATATATATATATATATATATATAGTTTTTATTTATATATATATATATATATATATATATATATATATATATATATATATATATATATATATATATAATGTATGTATTTTGTTTATTAATAAATGTTCACATAGAATAAAAAATATATATGGGGTGGTAGGAGAAGAAAATATTCAAACAGAGAACCTTGAGTTTTCCCTGAGGTACGTTTATTGTCTTCTCTGAAGATGAGGGTCCCCATTCCAGCTATAGAGGTGGTACTTCCCTATATTTATATATATATATATATATATATATATATATATATATATATATATATATATATATATATATATATATATATATATATATATATAATAATAATAATAATAATAATAATAATAAACCGAATTAGTCAACTTTTTTGGGCAACCAAACCTTACTTACTTACTAGCTTAACCTTAGATTAATTAAAACGTATTTATTATAAATTCAAATCAATTATATACATTTAATTTCGTTAAGCCACACGGATTTTGCCTGATTTATTGCATAAAAAGTAATTTTACTCTGCTTATTCGGCAAAAAAATAATAAATGTTTTATTTTATTCTACTTATTTGATATGTTTCTGCTTATTTCTAGTAAAAGAAATATACATTTAAAGAACCCCGTCATGGTGAAACTGAAAAAGAAATCTTACCACTGTATATAAAGGCAGGAACAAACCCCAAGACAGGTTAAAGAACCGTTCAAATATGAGTAAGTTAAATAGCTTTATTATGCAGCCCAAACCCATGGTGTGGGTTGTAGTGAAAGGATTACAGAGGCGCATAATGAGTCCAGGGACTGAGCCACCAAGTTTTGCTAACTAAACAAGTTACAATGGTAATGAAATGTTTACAAATTTATGATCTGAGAACAGTCGTGTTAAGTTGGTTATGCAGCCATGAATAAATTCCCAGAATCATTATAAAGTAACGTATGTGCGGCCAGGAATTATTCAGAGCGCAATATTTTAGCGAGGTATGATTGAATTTAAAAAGGCTTAAGAGATTATTAGTAATTTAAAAGAGGAAAAGTCAGAGGATTTTTTCTAGAATAGCTGGTAATTTGCCACTGTCAATAAAACACAGAATAAAAATTCACATTCATCCCATGATGATACAAGCACTAACATGATGATACAAGCACTAACATGATGATACAAGCACTAACATGCAACACTCAAACAGCTCATACTTTACACTCTACATTACACTACAAAGGTAAAAGCAGAACAATACAAAATACAAAATAAAATAATCGAGAAAGTATAATGAATAGACCAAATTTATTATCCACATTTATAAAACTTTTAAATACAGAACCAAACATCGAATGTAGATCACATATAC
Organism: Cherax quadricarinatus; assembly: GCF_038502225.1. Lineage (NCBI taxonomy): Eukaryota > Metazoa > Arthropoda > Malacostraca > Decapoda > Parastacidae > Cherax > Cherax quadricarinatus. The sequence goes on from NW_027195487.1 coordinate 25,326, forward strand.
TCCATGTTTATCAAATCACAGAACGAGTGGAGTTCGATCTCATGACAAGCGAGTACTAAAACTCGTTTTGTGATTTGCGTTCAATCGCGTTATTACGATCTGTTACAACCGGACATTCGGTAAACCACATACTTGAGGGTTACTCTGGAAATCTCAACACGTACTTTGCAGCCACCATCTGTGCTCCAGTTCCCCGAATTAAGCCTGAATGCCTTCCACATCCCCCCCCCAGGCGCTGTATAATCCTCCGGGTTTAGCGCTTCCCCCTTGATTATAATAATAATGCAGCCACCACACATTCCTTATACTCATACCAGAAGACAACACTCAAACACGACTATGGCCATTAAAACAATACTTGTAAGTCACTTGTGCCACACTAGATTAAGGCTCCCACGAGCGAAACGTTTCCTCATAGTCTTCTTGTGTTGAACAAGTGACATACTTATTTTCTTATTTATTTTATGCAACAAGGCCTTCCAAAATGTTCATCGAGGGGGGCGGCAACCCCTGAGAGCGAGCATTTTATGGGGGTTGCAATATTGAGTGGCATATCATTTTAACCAATGTTTACATTTATTTACAAAACATATTCGTTCCCAGCTGATTTTTTTTTTTAATATGGAGGCGCTAACCTCAGGAAGAGAAATCTTTTTATACACTTTGTTGAGTGACGTTTCATAAGTCTTTTTATACTGATTTCAAAAATATATTTCCTACTCATTCTAATCTGTTTTATTATAATACGTCAGCTGGGCCAGAGTAAGTCACTTTCAATTTTGTGGGTTCTCCTAGATAATTTACACGTATGTTACTATGTATCACAATTTGTGTAACCGTATTTATGTGTACCTGTATCTAAATAAACTTACGTACTTACGTAATTACTTAGTTACTAGGGCGTAACTCCCCCCACACCCACCTCGGGAAAAAGCCGAGGTGGGGAGAAAACTTTAGTCAATTGAAACGACAACAAAAGTGGAAATACCTTTTATTAATCTTTCCACCTTAATAAAATATCTAACGAAGCACTAAATATTTCTGAGCAGCTCCGGGTTATTCTGCCAGATTTGCCTAAATCACTGACCTCTCTATGTGATTACTTGTAGATTTTATCGCCACTGGAAAAAAATCCTCGCCATTAATTTAAATACGTTCTCGTTCGAGGTAGTATGATATGCTACTTTATTTCTTATATTTATATTGAGAGGAATATCTTTATTTCTCATGCGGGTGTTTATACTGCTTTCACAGCAATAAAAATGTGTAGTAACTAGTCACTTCGAAATTTATTCCCATCAATAGGTACTAAATATTAAAGCGGAGGAGAAAGCAGTTATATTTCACCTTACTACACAGCCCTCCCTAGCCCTCACTAGCCCTCACTAGCCCTCACTAGCATTCCCTAGCCCTCCCTAGCCCTCCAACACCACAGTCACGCCTCCCTCTCATTAATACCTCCAACACCACAGTCACGCCTCCCTCTCATTAATACCTCCAACACCACAGTCACGCCTCCCTCTCATTAATACCTCCAACACCACAGTCACGCCTCCCTCTCATTAATACCTCCAACACCACAGTCACGCCTCCCTCTCATTAATACCTCCAACACCACAGTCACGCCTCCCTCTCATTAATACCTCCAACACCACAGTCACGCCTCCCTCTCATTAATACCTCCAACACCACAGTCACGCCTCCCTCTCATTAATACCTCCAACACCACAGTCACGCCTCCCTCTCATTAATACCTCCAACACCACAGTCACGCCTCCCTCTCATTAATACCTCCAACACCACAGTCACGCCTCCCCCTCTAACATAGACCACAGTCCTGAAAAGCACGGAAATAGGATTTAAACTACTAATTAAGACTTAAAATTTTTATGCAAAGGTTTTGGAGTGAGTCTCAATAATTGAACAAAAATTATAGTTTCATAAATGAGTGTTTAATGGAGGACTGTCAGAGTTAATTGCCAGGTGATCAAGCTGGAGATTTTTCTTCTTCAAGTGGCAGTAAATTCCATCAAATATTCATTAGTGGTAAAATTTACGAAGTGTGTGTGTGTGTGTGTGTGTGTGTGTGTGTGTGTGTGTGTGTGTGTGTGTGTGTGTGTGTGTGTGTGTGTGTGTGTGTGTGTGTGTGTGTGTGTGTGTGTGTGTGTGTGTGTGTGTGTGTGTGTGTGTGTGTGTGTGTGTGTGTGTGTGTGTGTGTGTGTGTGTGTGTGTGTGTGTGTGTGTGTGTGTGTGTGTGTGTGTGTGTGTGTGTGTGTGTGTGTGTGTGTGTGTGTGTGTGTGTGTGTGTGTGTGTGTGTGTGTGTGTGTGTGTGTGTGTGTGTGTGTGTGTGTGTGTGTGTGTGTGTGTGTGTGTGTGTGTGTGTGTGTGTGTGTGTGTGTGTGTGTGTATGTGTGTATGTGTGTGTGTGTGTGTGTGTGTGTATGTGTGTGTGTGTGTGTGTGTGTGTGTGTGTGTGTGTGTGTGTGTGTGTGTGTGTGTGTGTGTGTGTGTGTGTGTGTGTGTGTGTGTGTGTGTGTGTGTGTGTGTGTGTGTGTGTGTGTGTCTGTGTGTGTGTGTGTATGTGTGTGTGTGTGTGTGTGTGTGTGTGTGTGTGTGTGTGTGTGTGTGGGAGTGTGTGTGTTTGTGTGTGTGTATGTGTGTGTGTGTGTGTGTGTGTGGTGTGTGTGTGTGTGTGTGTGTGTGTGTGTGTGTGTGTGTACTCACCTAGTTGTACTCACCTGGTTGAGGTTGCGGGGGTCGAGTCCGAGCTCCTGGCCCCGCCTCTTCACTGATCGCTACTAGGTCACTCTCCCTGAGCCGTGAGCTTTATCATACCTCTGCTTAAAGCTATGTATGGATCCTGCCTCCACTACATCGCTTCCCAAACTATTCCACTTACTGACTACTCTGTGGCTGAAGAAATACTTCCTAACATCCCTGTGATTCATCTGTGTCTTCAGCTTCCAACTGTGTCCCCTTGTTACTGTGTCCAATCTCTGGAACATCCTGTCTTTGTCCACCTTGTCAATTCCTCTCAGTATTTTGTATGTCGTTATCATGTCCCCCCTATCTCTCCTGTCCTCCAGTGTCGTCAGGTTGATTTCCCTTAACCTCTCCTCGTAGGACATACCTCTTAGCTCTGGGACTAGTCTTGTTGCAAACCTTTGCACTTTCTCTAGTTTCTTTACGTGCTTGGCTAGGTGTGGGTTCCAAACTGGTGCCGCATACTCCAATATGGGCCTAACGTACACGGTGTACAGGGTCCTGAATGATTCCTTATTAAGATGTCGGAATGCTGTTCTGAGGTTTGCTAGGCGCCCATATGCTGCAGCAGTTATTTGGTTGATGTGCGCTTCAGGAGATGTGCCTGGTGTTATACTCACCCCAAGATCTTTTTCCTTGAGTGAGGTTTGTAGTCTCTGGCCCCCTAGACTGTACTCCGTCTGCGGTCTTCTTTGCCCTTCCCCAATCTTCATGACTTTGCACTTGGTGGGATTGAACTCCAGGAGCCAATTGCTGGACCAGGTCTGCAGCCTGTCCAGATCCCTTTGTAGTTCTGCCTGGTCTTCGATCGAGTGAATTCTTCTCATCAACTTCACGTCATCTGCAAACAGGGACACCTCAGAGTCTATTCCTTCCGTCATGTCGTTCACAAATACCAGAAACAGCACTGGTCCTAGGACTGACCCCTGTGGGACCCCGCTGGTCACAGGTGCCCACTCTGACACCTCTCCACGTACCATGACTCGCTGCTGTCTTCCTGACAAGTATTCCCTGATCCATTGTAGTGCCTTCCCTGTTATCCCTGCTTGGTCCTCCAGTTTTTGCACCAATCTCTTGTGTGGAACTGTGTCAAACGCCTTCTTGCAGTCCAAGAAAATGCAATCCACCCACCCCTCTCTCTCTTGTCTTACTGCTGTCACCATGTCATAGAACTCCAGTAGGTTTGTGACACAGGATTTCCCGTCCCTGAAACCATGTTGGCTGCTGTTGATGAGATCGTTGCTTTCTAGGTGTTCCACCACTCTTCTCCTGATAATCTTCTCCATGATTTTGCATACTATACATGTCAGTGACACTGGTCTGTAGTTTAATGCTTCATGTCTGTCTCCTTTTTTAAAGATTGGGACTACATTTGCTGTCTTCCATGCCTCAGGCAATCTCCCTGTTTCGATAGATGTATTGAATATTGTTGTTAGGGGTACACATAGCGCCTCTGCTCCCTCTCTCAATACCCATGGGGAGATGTTATCTGGCCCCATTGCCTTTGAGGTATCTAGCTCACTCAGAAGCCTCTTCACTTCTTCCTCGGTTGTGTGCACTGTGTCCAGCACATGGTGGTGTGCCCCACCTCTCCGTCTTTCTGGAGCCCCTTCTGTCTCCTCTGTGAACACTTCTTTGAATCTCTTGTTGAGTTCCTCACATACTTCACGGTCATTTCTTGTTGTCTCTCCTCCTTCCTTCCTTAGCCTGATTACCTGGTCCTTGACTGTTGTTTTCCTCCTGATGTGGCTGTACAACAGTTTCGGGTCAGATTTGGTTTTCGCTGCTATGTCGTTTTCATATTGTCATTGGGCCTCCCTTCTTATCTGTGCATATTCGTTTCTGGCTCTACGACTGCTCTCCTTATTCTCCTGGGTCCTTTGCCTTCTACATTTCTTCCATTCCCTAGCACACTTGGTTTTTGCCTCCCTGCACCTTTGGGTAAACCATGGGCTCATCCTGGCTTTTTCATTAGTCCTGTTACCCTTGGGTACAAATCTCTCCACAGCCTCCTTGCATATTGTTGCTACATATTCCATCATCTCATTGGCGTCCATATGCTGCAGCCGTTATTTGGTTGATGTGCTCTTCAGGGGATGTGCCTGGTGTTATACTCACCCCAAGATCTTTTTCCTTAAGTAAGGTTTGTAGTCTCTGGCCCCCTAGACAGAACTCCGTCTGTGGTCTTCTTTGCCCTTCCCCAATCTTCATGACTTTGCACTTGAAGGGATTGAACTCCAGGAGCCAATTGCTGGACCAGGTCTGCAGCCTGTCCAGATCCCTTTGTAGTTCTGCCTGGTCTTTGATCGAGTGAATTCTTCTCATCAACTTCACGTCATCTGCAAACAGGGACACCTCGGAGTCTATTCCTTCCGTCATGTCGTTCACAAATACCAGAAACAGCACTGGTCCTAGGACTGACCCCTGTGGGACACCGCTGGTCACAGGTGCCCACTCTGACACCTCGCCACGTACCATGACTCGCTGCTGTCTGCCTGACAAGTATTCCCTGATCCATTGTAGTGCCTTCCCTGTTATCCCTGCTTGGGATGTGTGTGTGTGTGTGTGTGTGTGTGTGTGTGTGTGTGTGTGTGTGTGTGTGTGTGTGTGTGTGTGTGTGTGTGTGTGTGTGTGTGTGTGTGTGTGTGTGTGTGTGTGTGTGTGTATGTGTACTCACCTATTTGTGGATGCAGGGGTCGAGTCATAGCTCCTGGCCCCGCCTCTTCGCTGAGTGTGTGTGTGTGTGTGTGTGTGTGTGTGTGTGTGTGTGTGTGTGTGTGTGTGTGTGTGTGTGTGTGTGTGTGTGTGTGTGTGTGTGTGTGTGTGTGTGTGTGTGTGTGTGTGTGTGTGTGTGTGTGTGTGTGTGTGTGTGTGTATGTGTGTGTGTGTGTGTGTGTGTGTGTGTGTGTGTGTGTGTGTGTGTGTGTGTGTGTGTGTGTTTGTGTTTGTGTGTATGTGTGTGTGTGTGTGCATGTGTGTGTGAGTTGTGTTTGCAAGGGTCGAGATCCAGCTCTAGGACCCAACCTTTTACATTTATTTGATCGTTATCAATGATTTCTGTCCCGTTGGGCCTTACCCTGTCTACAGAACTCTTAAAGACGAGAATGGAGTGTGCCTCTACCACTGCCTCATCCAAGTCATTCCAATTTTCAGTCACCCTAAGACAAAGTAAATGCTCCTTTACATTCCTGTGCCTCGTCTGTATCTCAGCCTTAACCTGTACCGTCTTAATCCTGGTTCTCAGTTCTTCCTTATCATCCATATTAGTTTATTTTAATATTTATCATGTCGTGATCATGTCTTCCATTGTCCTACTTTGCTCCAACGTCGTAAGGTTCAGGTCCTTCAATCTCTTCTCACACTACATCTCTCTCAGTTCTGGTACTAACCTAATTGTAATTCTTTGTACCGTCTCCAGCTTTAAGTGCTTGACCAGGCTTCAAGGCGGTGCCGCAAAACTCAGTGAATATCCTATCATACGTTGTATATGCATCTGAAGAATTCTTGATTCAGATTCGAAGGTTTGCTAGTTCTGCATATTCCGCTGATGTGATACGGTTTATGAATATTTCTAGCGATAAGCTTGCTGTTTTACTTACCTGCTGATTTATGTAGCTTCTTTCCACACCTGCTATACTCTGGGTCTGGTCTTCCCCTACTTGTTCCAAATCGCATTTGCCTGGGGTGAACTAGAGAAGTTACTTCTGATCATATCTGTAGTCTATTGAAGTCTTTCTGGCGTTAATCACTTCCCTCTTCTCTTCTTATTATTCTCATAATGAGAAATGGGTGACACGGGTAGATCACATTCCTTAGGAACAATAGTGTTCTAGTATTGGTCCTTGCAGAACCCCTCTCGATACTCTTTACCATTCTGATGTCTCATTCGATATCGTTGCTGTCATCTCTAATTCAGTTACTTCATAACCTACTGGAACACTCTGCCTTTTAACTCTTTTCCTATAATTTCTGGATTTATCAGTCGTTGTACAGTATCAAGTGTTTTTCTGCAATACAATAAGATATATGCCGCACAACTTTGTTGTTCTTGTTGCATCTCTGTGACTCTGTCATTGAACTTAAGAAAATTTGAAAGACAGGTTTTTCCATCCTTAAATCCGTACTGGGTTTCTGAAAGGAGTCTTCTTCTCTCCAAGTGCTCCATTATTCTTTTCCTTATCGTTTTCTTCAGAAATACTGACAGTATGCTCATTAGAGATACCGGTCTGTAAGTTCCTTTTGTCTGTTCCCCATTTTATAAATGGCGACTACTTTTGCCATTTTCTAATTTTCTGATACTTGTCCTGACTGGAGAGATTGGTTGTATATTTTTGATGTTGGGCAACACAGTGTTTTTTCTTCTCTCAGCACCCATATAGATATGATATCAAGTACCTTTACCTCTGATATACCTCTGATGAGTTTCGAGAGTTTTTCTACTCCGAGAGCCCGGCCTTGGACCAGACACCAGGTACCACTGATTTGGTTACATCAGTCTCACTCAGTAGTCTCATTACTTCATCTTATGTTTTGCTGATGCTTACTAACACTTGCTGATCTGGTCTGACTAGAGCGCCTTCAGGTAACTCACTCTCCTCCTCCTTCAGTCCTGTCACTTGCTTGTTTACAGTTCTCTTTCTAATGTATCAGTAGAGTAACTTTGGCTCTGTTTTGGCCTGTTAATCATCATTTCCAAACTGCCTCTTCGATTCCATACTCATTCTTGTTTATTCATTTCTTGCTAACCTGTAGAACTAAAAGTTACAATACCGTAGCTAGAACAATTCACAAATAACCTGCACTTGAAAGACTTGTTAATAGTCTAAGTCGGACCGGAACGTCGTCATAAGTTTCAGTCTCCTAAGTGCGGATTTTTTGTGTATGGCTCTCCTGACTCACGAAATCGCTATAACACGCATTGGTCTGCTAGCTCTAGGACTGGCAACTTATGGCTTAAAATCCCAAGTGTTCCATGATTGTCTCTCCCTCTTCTTCGCTGGCTTTCCGTAGTTTCATTCGCTTTATATTCCTTCTACAGTGCTTCCTATATTATATTTCCAGTTCTTTGCTTCCCGGACCATGATTCTATGACCTTGCTTACAGGACCTTCCTTCTAGGACCTTGCTTCCAGGACGTTGCTTATAAAACCTGGTTTACAGGAATTTGTTTCCAAACCTGGCCTCCTGGACCTTACCTCCAGGACCTTGCCTCCAGGACCTTTCCTCTAGGACCACGCCTCCAGGTTCTTGCCTCCAGGACACTTCTTCCTTTCCTCCTGAGACTCTCGCCCGAACTTTCATCATTTAGACTTAAAGCTGAACTACCACGTGTCATCCACCACATTCCACCCACTCATTGTTTTCCTCACCATCCTGAACGTCATTTTCTAAATGCTTTTTTTTTTACTGTAAATTAAGACAAGTTAGGTAAGCATAAATTCGCCTAAGTTAAGACAAATTAGATGAGGATAAATTTCCCTAGGTTAAGCCATGTTAGGTTACCTTAAGCTAGATTACGTTAGTTTAGGTTACATAAACCTTTAAGAACGTATATTCAACCATTGATCTACAACAGGTCAGGTAACTCAGTGGATACACAGCGACAGGAAGCGCTCAAGTGTGAGGAAAAACATATGTGGTGAGAAAATGGGTTAGGTAATAAGAAAATGGATTGGATAATTGATAAGCTAATGGGATGAATAATAGGCAAGAAAATGGGTTGGATAATTGGTAAGATAATGGATTGGATAAAAGGTAGGGTAATTTGTAAGATAATGGGTTGAATAACAGGTAAAAATGGGTTTAATAATTGGTAAGATAACGGGTTGGATAATATATAAGATAATGAGTTGAACCATAGGTAAAGTAATGTGTTGGATAATGGTAAGACAACTGGATAATTAGTAAGAAAACAGGTTTGATAACATGTAACAGAATGGGTTGGATAATAGGTAGGAGAATGGGTTGAATAACTGGTAAGAGAATGAGTTGGATAATAGGTAAGAGAATGGGCTGGATAATATATAAGAGAATGGGTTGGATAATTGGTAAGAGAATGGGTTGGATAATTGGTAAGAGAATGGGTTGGATAATTGGCAACATAATGGGATGGATAATTGGTAAGAGAATGGGCTAAATAATAGGTAAGAGAATGGGTTGGATAATTGGCAACATAATGGGATGGATAATTGGTAAGAGAATGGGTTAGATAATAGGTAAGAGAATGGGTTGGATAATTGGCAACATAATGGGATGGATAATTGGTAAGAGAATGGGTTAGATAATAGGTAAGAGAATGGGTTGGATAATTGGCAACATAATGGGATGGATAATTGGTAAGAGAATGGATAGGATAATTGTTAAGAGAATGGGTTGGATAACTGGTAAGAAAATGGACTGGATAATTGGTTAGAGAATAGGTTGGGTAATAGGTAAGTGAATGGGTTGGATAATGTTGCTCTCAAGCACTCAAGACACACTCATGTTTGTATTTTACTTTTTCTTGATCTTCCATTTTGCATCTTTCCCTGTCTTTCTGTTATTTCATATCTTCTTTCACTCCCTCTTCTTTTCCTGCCCTCTGACCTCTCATTTTCACCATTTCCAATACCCTTATACAGTCTTTTTTTCCTCTGCCCCATTAACCCTCCATTTTCCGTTCTTATTTTGCCATTCTGGCCTTCTATCTCTACTCTTCCCATTTACTTCTGACCATCCATCTCACCTCTCCACATTTTCTTCTGACCTTCCATCTCTCCTCTTCCCATTTTCTTCTGACCTTTCCTTTCTCTCACTCGCCCTGCCCTAGGATCATCTATCACCCCTTATCCCCTTCTCCCTTTCCTCCACCTTCTCAGTAAACAGCCATTGCTTACATCCTTGTGTTAAAACTTTTTGTCTAAGAGTTAACTTTCTTTTCTGTGAAAGTAAAAGGTAAAAAGAAAATGGTATTTGGTGGAAGTTTTCTGGCGCGGCCGATGGGAAGAAAACGCTGAGAAAGAGATAAAGTTTGGTCCATGAGGAAAAAAGTAAATAGTGTAGTGCGTGCTTCAAGATGAGCAGAGTGTAGTTTGTTGTGTTCCAGTGTCTGAAGGAGCCACCACCACCTGCTTGCTTATTAAAACTCACACACACCCAACCCCTCCCCCTCACACACACCCAACCCCTCCCCCTCACACACACCCAACCCCTCCCCCTCACACACACCCAACCCATCCCCCTCACACACACCCAACCCCTCCCCCTCACACACACCCAACCCCTCCCCCTCACACACACCCAGCCCCTCCCCCTCACACACACCCAACCCCTCCCCCTCACACACACCCAACCCCTCCCCCTCACACACACCCAACCCCTCCCCCTCACACACACCCAACCCCTCCCCCTCACACACACCCCTCCCCCTCACCAACCCAACCCCTCCTCCTCGCACACACCCAACCCCTCCCCCTCACACACACACCCAACCCCTCCCCCTCACACACACCCAACCCCTCCCCCTCACACACACCCAACCCCTCCCCCTCACACACACCCAACCCCTCCCCCTCACACACACCCAACCCCTCCCCCTCACACACACCCAACCCCTCACACACACCCAACCCCTCCCCCTCACACACACACACACACACCCAACCCCTCACACACACCCAACCCCCCCCTCACACACACCCAACACACACCCAACCCCTCCCCCTCACACACACAGGAGGAAGAGTGACTTAGTAGCGACCAGTGAAGAGAGGGGGCCAGGAGCTATGACTCGACCCCTGAAACCACAATTAGATGAGTACAATTAGGTGACTACACACACGCACGCACACACACACACACACACACACACACACACACACACACACACACACACACACACACACACACACACACACAGTGAAGAGGCGGGGTCAGGAACTATGAATCGACCCCTGCAACCACAAAAGGTGAGTACACACACACACACACAGAAACCTAGCTGACTGATTGAACTAAGAGTCTGTCTAATGTCCGAGTGTGTCAAGCTGTGTGGACAGTTTACTCGGCTTTTCCCCAGCAGCTGTTTGTCAAGGCTTGCTGCATGAAGCTGCATTCCTCTGCCTGTAAAGGAGGGCTAGGTGTCCTACAAATTCCGAGGAATCCTACAGTGATTTCTCTTTTGGTTTTCGTGTCACGCTGTGATAGGAAGTGTAACAGGTCGCCTTTGTCTGCGGATTTCTTGTAGACTTTGAAATCATACATATTATTGTTCATACATAGTAATACGTCTAGAAAAAGTGGACGTCCATTTTGTGCATCCGTGGAGTACCTCACTGAGGGTTTTACGAGATAGGAGTTCAACCTAATGACATAAATTATCATTATAATGATTTTCAGAATTTATCCAACTTTTAATCGCCTCCACGGTTGCTAAATCAACATACACAACACTGCTACGCCGTCAGGTAACCGTCCTTGAAAACCTGGACAACGATGAATCTTTATCTGTCACCACCCCCGATTAGGACGTTGGAGAGTTGATTACGAACTCCAGCAACTATAACTCCAAAATTAACAATCTACTACGCAACTTACACCTACAAAACTCTCTACCTACGACAACAACAGACAAAATTATTCACCAAAATACGACACTTTTTATATAAAGACACACGGAAGAGGGAGAAACTTGTCTATTCTCCAATAACCAGCACACATATATGGGCTACCCAAAACCCATAAACGAGGAGTTTTCTTTAGACCATCCTCGGGAATTGGTAGTGCGCCACATAGATAAGCAAGAACCTTGGACAAACACGTCATTAAACTCGTGGCTACTATCAGTCAGGCTCACCTCAGATACTGATGGAGATTCATTAGACTGAACTAGGAGCAACAACGTAGGAACAACAGTAAATTATCCCTCATGGTGAAAACCCCCACAAAGATGGCTTATTACACTTCCTTTTACACCATGAAACGAAAACAAAGAGAACAATCACCATAATTATGACCGTAATGTATCACTAGCTCTGCTGTCCTCGAAAAGTAATGTGACTACATACACCAGGCCTTTACCAATCTACGATACCAAATACATTTGATTAACATTTTACACAGTTTGAAGAGAGAATTTAATATGGTTGGATCCGAGACGTCAGTTACCTTCCTGCCAAGATTAAAACCATCAAAACCAATTTCACTTCTAGCACAATCAAGAAGTTGGTAACAGAGACAAACACACAACACAAAGTAACTAGCTTCGCCATCTACCATCCCATGTAGGAGTAATAGCAAACTAAATTTGGGGAAGACTTCTAGAATCCTGCAACAGTGCATCAGAGAACACAAGCCAGCATGTCGAAGGGAAGAGTTCAGTCACACTTGTACTGTGAACCGAGATTTCTACAACTTTCTCGTGATCCTCAACGACTCCAAATCAGTCATCAGAGAAACGGTTTAGCTCAATATATTCTGTGATTAAAAGCTGCTCTTATTGCAATTACCAACACCATCGCACAGTATTCTGCCAGATTTGTGGTTTCAGAAGTTCTGGCCAGACTCGTCCGGCCCTAGCCAGACATCCATCACGTAGCCACGCCCTCACATGCAGCACCTCACCTTGACCCACTACATATACTCTGAAAAGAGAGCTCTGTCTTAGATTGGAACAGCCTTTTAAAAAAATGTTTCAGTGCCGCATTTGTATCATATGCACTTGTATTCCTGTGTTTGAAGGGTCTGATCTCTAGCTTCACAGTCCGCCATAATGAATTCATATTTTGTCTGTTTGAGAGGGTTGGGCTCCATCTTTTGGGTCTCATAAGTATGACCTACGTCAGTTATTTCTGCATGATAAAAGGGTAAATCTGAAATAAAACGTTACTTTGTAAATTAATCATTCAATCTCTCTTAATTTTTAAATCTTTAAGAATGTTAGGTTTCAGCTCCTGAGCTTGTTGAGATTGTGGAGTTACAGATCTTGGTCTTGTTGAGATTATGGCGTTACTGCTCCTGGGCCTCTTAACGATATATTCATATTGATATAAAATTATAGTGGTGTTTGTTTAGATTGACCTCTAGCTTCTGGACTTCTTAAAGGTATTGAAGTACAATTCCTGGAGATCAGAAACCATCATGACGGTTCCTCGTCTGACTGATCTTAAATGATCTTAAAGGTAAAAGGTCAGGAATTCCTGCCTGCACATGTAATTAAAACCAAGCAGCGAGCAAAAAAAAGTGAAGGAGGTGCCCAAGGGAGTGCTGTCAGAAATTATTGGAGGAAATAAATATTTAGTATATAGAACGTTACTTTAAGCATGGAAAATAAATACATGGCGTAAACTGTCCCCCTCGTCCCACGTCCAAAGAACTTATTGTATATTTTACGTTAGGTACAAATGAACTATAACCATTAGGATGAGTGACATTGGTAAGTCGCAAGAGATAAATATCGGTAGGAAAGAGGAAGATTATTTCCCAGTAAAAATAGGCCTTAGACAAGGATGTGTGATGTCACCGTGGTTGTTTAATATATTTATAGATGGGGTTGTAAGAGAAGTAAATGCGAGGGTCTTGGCAAGATGTGTGTAGTTAAAAGATAAAGAATCAAGCACAAAGTGGGAGTTGTCACATTTGCTCTTTGCTGATGACACTGTGCTTTTAGGAGATTCTGAAGAGAAGTTGCAGAGGTTGGTGGATGAATTTGGTAGGGTATGTAAAAGAAGAAAATTAAAAGTGAATATAGGAAAGAGTACGGTTATGAGGATAACAAAAAGATTAGGTGACGATAGATTGGATATCAGATTGGAGGGAGAGAGTATGGAGGAGGTGAATGTATTCAGATATTTAGGAGTGGACGTGTCAGCAGATGGGTCTATGAAGGATGAGGTGAATCATAGAATTGATGAGGGGAAAAGGGTGAGCGGTGCACTTAGGAGTCTGTGGAGACAAAGAACTTTGTCCATGAAAGCAAAAAGGGGAATGTATGAGGTATAGTTGTACCAACACTCTTGTATGGGTCTGTGGAATGTGTGATGAATGTTGCAACGAGGAGGATGCTGGAGGCAGTGGAGATGTCATGTCTGAGGGCAATGTGTGGTGTGAATATAATGCAGAGAATTCGTAGTTTGGAAATTAGGAGAAGGTGTGGGATTACCAAAACTATTATCCAGAGGGATGAGAAGGGGTTGAGGTGGTTCGGACATGTAGATAGAATGGAACAAATCAGAATGGCTTCGAGAGTGTATAAATCTGTGGTGGAGGGAAGGCGGGGTAAGGGTCGGCCTAGGAAGGGTTGGAGGGAGGGGGTAAAGGAGGTTTTGTGTGCGAGGGACTTGGACTTCAAGCATGCTGGCATGCGTGAGAGCAATAATGCAAGTGTGGGAGACAGAAGATACCTGCCAGGAGAGACAGTAATGCCAGAGTGGGAGACAAGATACCTGCCTAGGGAGACAGTAATGACAATGTGGGAGACACAATATACCTGCCTGGGGAGACAGTCATGCCAGTGTGGGAGACACTGTTGTGGAAGGTGTTGTGGGGAAGTTTGAAGTGCTTGCAGTAACTAGCAGTGTTGAACCTTTACTTAACTTTAACAACACAGCAAGTACGGCAACACAGCAAGCATATTAACACAGAAAGCACGTCAACACAGCAAGACGTTAACACAGCAAGCACGTCAACACAGCACGTCAACACAGCAAGCAAGTCAACATAGCAAGTACGTCAACACAAGCATATTAACACAGAAAGCACGTCAACACAGCAAGACGTTAACACAGCAAGCAGTCAACAGCACGTCAACACAGCAAGCACGTCAACATAGCAAGTACGTCAACACAGAAAGCACGTAGCACAGAAACACGTCAACACAGCAAGCACGTCAACACAGCAAGCACGTCAACACAGCAAGCACGTCAACACAGCAAGCACGTCAACACAGCAAGCACGTCAACACAGCAAGCACGTCAACACAGCATGCACGTCAACACAGCATGCACGTCACCGTGAAAGAACAACAAAGTATTGCGCAAAAACGGAGCAACAACAAGCAACAACAGCTGAACAACTTACAAGTACAGTAATGTGGCATGCAAAGAGTACGTAACCTTTATTCGGCGCATGTACACACCCTCATTTTAAGGCTATCTCCCCCAACCAGCGAACCAGGTACTAAGGGTTGATGATGGGGCCCCGTCGTTCAACCAGTACCCAGGTTCCAGCCAATGAGAAGATGGTTTTGGCAATCGCAGAGGTGTGGGTACCACTCGCCTGTCTGCCCTTGTCATTCCCACTCTAGAGCTGGTTGAAGCACGGTCTGCTCTCTAGTGGCTTCTATTCTGCCTTGCTTACCGTGGAGTGCACTAATACCTAGGGTTGTACAAAGTGTATATAGCGTATATACTTCTGTTCTGAAATGATGAAGGATAATGCAAGTCAAAAGTTTTTCTGCTGTGTTTATTTTGCTCCCTTTACACCCAGGATAACAGGCCTTTGGGACTCCTGGGTTGTAATAAGTAACATAAAAGAAAAGTACAGTAACTTTCAATAACAGCATACTAACATTTGCCGAATAAGGCAAGTGAAAGTTTGTGTGTGCAATAATTTCTCAGAAATCATTCTGAAACTAACGGAAAAAAAATGTATTTCATTGTGTTTGTTTATTATTAAATTGTAAACTTAAAGGTTAGATAAGTTTTCTAAGGCTCCTTTGAACATGGTTATTAATTTTTACATTAACATAAATGAAAAATGTATCTTTAAACGTACAGAGAAAATATAAGAATGGACTTAATTTTAAATCAAGTCTTGTTAACTGACCAGTTTTACCCATTCGGATATTGGGATATTGGCAGTTTAGAGGGATATCATATATTACTTCACATATGCTTCTAAACTGTTGTATCTGAGCGCCTCTGCAAAGACAGTGATTATGTGTGAGTGAGGTGAAAGTGTTGAATGATGAAAGTATTTTTTGTGGGGGGATTTTTTCAGATTATGATAACGTGGGTGGCACCAGCGAGATGCCACCATGGCTACTGTCAGGGAGGCTGAAGTCAGAATAACACCTTCGATGCTACTGTCAGGGAGGCTGAAGTCAGAATAACACCTTCGATGCTACTGTCAGGGAGGCTGAAGTCAGAATAACACCTTCGATGCTACTGTCAGGGAGGCTGAAGTCAGAATAACACCTTCGATGCTACTGTCAGGGAGGCTGAAGTCAGAATAACACCTTCGATGCTACTGTCAGGGAGGCTGGTTGACGCTTTTGAATCCAAATTACCAAGTCATGAATTTAAAATAACAAATAATAATAATAAATTATAATATAATATATTATACTATATTATAATTAAAATTATATACAATATATTTGCGACCACTGTCAGCCTCAGAGTTATCTCTGAGTTACCAGACCTTGCCACGTGGAGGCCAGTGGTTCGTCTTTAAGGTACACCCCCCCCCCTCGCCTTCCCCAGGTTCATGTGTCCAGGAATCCATCCGTGGGCCCCCGAATGTCTCCCCTTCCTCACTTCCCTAAGGTCAGCCATGCCTCTCTCTCTCTGCCTTCCAGCCTCAGCCGTCCCCAGGTTCATGTATCCAGGAATCCATCCGTCCTCCTCCGGATGTTTTCCCTTCCTCACTTACCTAAGGTCAGCCTCACCAACCTGTATTCTTGCTGTCCCCAGGTTCATGTATCCAGGAATCCATCCGTTCGCTCCCGGATGTCTCCCCTTCCCCACTTACCTAAGGTCAGCCTCAACTGCATGTATTCATGCCTTACCCAGGTTCATGTATCCAGGAATTCATCCGTCTACCGCCGGATGTCTCCCCTTCCCCACTTACCCAAGGTCAGCCTCAACTGCATGTATTCATGCCTTACCCAGGTTCATGTATCCAGGAATTCATCCGTCTACCGCCGGATATCTTCCCTTCCCCACTTACCCAAGGTCAGCCTCAACCGCATGTATTCATGCCTTACCCAGGTTCATGTATCCAGGAATCCATCCGCTCGCTCCCGGATGTCTCCCCTTCCCCACTTACCTAAGGTCAGCCTCAACAACAACCTTCCTCAAGTTCATGTATCCAGGAATCCATCCGCTCGCTCCCAGATGTCTTCCCTTACCCACTTGCCTAAGGTCGGCGGTTCCTTCCACGGATCAGTGTCTCCAGGAGTCCACTTATGTCACCTCAGATGGACTCCCTTCCCCACTTCCCCAAAGTCGGCGGTATTCTTGCCGTACCCAGGATCATGTATCCAGGAATCCTTCCGTCTACCGCCGGATATCTTCCCTTCCCCACTTACCCAAGGTCAGCCTCAACTGCATGTATTCATGCCTTACCCAGGTTCATGTATCCAGGAATCCATCCGCTCGCTCCCGGATGTCTCCCCTTCCCCACTTACCTAAGATCAGCCTCAACAACAACCTTCCTCAAGTTCATGTATCCAGGAATCCATCCGCTCGCTCCCAGATGTCTTCCCTTACCCACTTGCCTAAGGTCGGCGGTTCCTTCCACGGATCAGTGTCTCCAGGAGTCCACTTATGTCACCTCAGATGGACTCCCTTCCCCACTTCCCCAAAGTCGGCGGTATTCTTGCCGTACCCAGGATCATGTATCCAGGAATCCTTCCGTCTACCGCCGGATATCTTCCCTTCCCCACTTACCCAAGGTCAGCCTCAACTGCATGTATTCTTGCCTTACCCAGGTTCATGTATCCAGGAATCCATCCGTTCGCTCCCGGATGTCTCACCTTCCCCACTTACCTAAGGTCAGCCTCAACAACAACCTTCCTCAAGCTCATGTATCCAGGAATCCATCCGTTCGCTCCCAGATGTCTTCCCTTACCCACTTACGTAAGGTCGGCGGTGCCTTCCCCGGATCAGTGTCTCCAGGAGTCCACTTGTGTCACCTGAGTGGACTCCCTTCCCAACTTCCCCAGAGTCAGCGGTGCCTTCCCCGGATCAGTGTCTCCAGGAGTCCACTTGTGTCACCTGAGTGGACTCCCTTCCCCACTTCCCCAGAGTCAGCGGTTGCCACCTTCAGTGACCTCGCTGCATGGAAACTTGGTCTTGTCTAGCTGGTCTACGGTAGAGACTGTCCAGGTGGGTGGAATTACTGGAGGTGACACACACAGAAAACTGCGTCCAGTAATTACACCCACCAAGACAGCCTGGACCGTAGGTCAGCTAGACGCCACCAAGCTGCCTCACAGTTCCGCCACCTCGGAGAGGCTAATTAACGTAAATTTTGGAAATCCTTTTATGTTACACTATGAAAATATACGAATAACAAGTTTTTTTACTTATTTACCTGTTTAAATGTATTTGTGAGTGTTTTATTATTGCAGATGAATAACGAAATGTTGGTTAATTTGACCACCTCCATGATAACTGTGTGTCATGTGTACATGTTATTATGTACACATTAAATACACGTGTTATTGTGTATGTGTGCCATGTGTACATGTTGTATGTTGATTGTCATGTGTACATGTTGTGTGTTGATGATTGTCATGTGTACATGTTGTGTGTTGATTGTCATGTGTACATGTTATTATGTATGAATGTTTATAACGTGTATGAATGTCGGGTGTACATGTTATTGTGTATGTGTAAGTGTCAAGTGAGAATCTCTAAATCTCCTCCATGAAAACTGAAACAAATTTAAAAAAAATTCTGTTTTTCGTGTTTCATAAATGAATTTGAAGGTCGCAAATGTTTGTATATATACATACATGTACGCACATGTAAAATGTGTGTACAGAGTTTTTACACAGTATATTAATAAAGTTCTGGTCTACATGATGGCTTGCCTTGTGTGTGTGTGTGTATTTATATATATATATATATATATATATATATATATATATATATATATATATATATATATATATATATATATATATATATATATATATATATATACATATATATATTGTCTTTTGAGCAAAGTACAGTGACATCACACGTCTTTAACATCACAGGCGACATCACACAACATTATCTAAGACTCATTTTTTGGGGTAAATATTTATCATCTTTCTTGTATATTGTAACTTAATTCATCACTTTAGTTATCAAAACTCTACTCTACTAACATCTCTCATATATCTTTTCCACAACTATAAATACAGCCAAGTGCAACTTTGCTTTATATAAGTGTTGTTAAGTTCAGTATTTCAGTGTTTACACATGATCCACAGATTACCTTCACTTTCTCAACTGTCACTCTTCTATGTTATCAATATTATCTTTATCATCACTTCAGTAATCATAATTCTGACATAAACTTTACCTGGTATTGCCAACACTCTCCAGGCTGACAGCAGAGTAACATAAAAGAAAAGTACAGCAACTTTCAATAACAGCATACTAACACATACACAAACTTTCACTTGCCTTTCACTTGCCGAATAAGGCAAGTGAAAGTTTGTGTATGCAATAATTTCGCAAAAATCATTCTGAACCTAACAGAAAAAAATGTATTTCACTGTGTTTGTTTATTATTAAATTGTAAGTTTTCTAAGGCTCTTTTTGAACACAGTTATTAATTTTTACATTAACATAAATGAAAAATGTATCTTTAAACGTACAGAGAAAATATAAGAATGGACTTAATTTTAAATCAGGTCTTGTTAACTGACCAGTTTTACCCATTCGGATATTGGGATATTGGCAGTTTAGAGGGATATCATATATTACTTCACATATGCTTCTAAACTGTTGTATCTGAGCGCCTCTGCAAAGACAGTGATTATGTGTGAGTGAGGTGAAAGTGTTGAATGATGAAAGTATTTTTTGTGGGGGGATTTTTTCAGATTATGATAACGTGGGTGGCACCAGCCATGGCTACTGTCAGGGAGGAGACTGTCAGGGAGGCTGAAGTCAGAATAACACCTTCGATGCTACTGTCAGGGAGGCTGAAGTCAGAATAACACCTTCGATGCTACTGTCAGGGAGGCTGAAGTCAGAATAACACCTTCGATGACTGTCAGGGAGGCTGAAGTCTGTCACCTTCGATGCTACTGTCAGGGAGGCTGAAGTCAGAATAACACCTTCGATGCTACTGTCAGGGAGGCTGAAGTCAGAATAACACCTTCGATGCTACTGTCAGGGAGGCTGAAGTCAGAATAACACCTTCGATGCTACTGTCAGGGAGGCTGAAGTCAGAATAACACCTTCGATGCTACTGTCAGGGAGGCTGAAGTCAGAATAACACCTTCGATGCTACTGTCAGGGAGGCTGGTTGACGCTTTTGAATCCAAATTACCAAGTCATGAATTTAAAATAACAAATAATAATAATAAATTATAATATAATATATTATAGTATATTATAATTAAAATTATATACAAATTATTAGCGACCACTGTCAGCCTCAGAGTTATCTCTGAGTTACCAGACCTTGCCACGTGGAGGCCAGTGGTTCGTCTTTAAGGTCCGCCCCCCCCCCTCGCCTTCCCCAGGTTCATGTGTCCAGGAATCCATCCGTGGGCCCCCGGATGTCTCCCCTTCCTCACTTCCCTAAGGTCAGCCTCGCCTCTCTCTCTCTCTGCCTTCCAGCCTCAGCCGTCCCCAGGTTCATGTATCCAGGAATCCATCCGTCCTCCTCCGGATGTTTTCCCTTCCTCACTTACCTAAGGTCAGCCTCACCAACCTGTATTCTTGCTGTCCCCAGGTTCATGTATCCAGGAATCCATCCGTTCGCTCCCGGATGTCTCCCCTTCCCCACTTACCTAAGGTCAGCCTCAACTGCATGTATTCATGCCTTACCCAGGTTCATGTATCCAGGAATTCATCCGTCTACCGCCGGATGTCTCCCCTTCCCCACTTACCCAAGGTCAGCCTCAACTGCATGTATTCATGCCTTACCCAGGTTCATGTATCCAGGAATTCATCCGTCTACCGCCGGATATTTTCCCTTCCCCACTTACCCAAGGTCAGCCTCAACCGCATGTATTCATGCCTTACCCAGGTTCATGTATCCAGGAATCCATCCGCTCGCTCCCGGATGTCTCCCCTTCCCCACTTACCTAAGATCAGCCTCAACAACAACCTTCCTCAAGTTCATGTATCCAGGAATCCATCCGCTCGCTCCCAGATGTCTTCCCTTACCCACTTGCCTAAGGTCGGCGGTTCCTTCCACGGATCAGTGTCTCCAGGAGTCCACTTATGTCACCTCAGATGGACTCCCTTCCCCACTTCCCCAAAGTCGGCGGTATTCTTGCCGTACCCAGGATCATGTATCCAGGAATCCTTCCGTCTACCGCCGGATATCTTCCCTTCCCCACTTACCCAAGGTCAGCCTCAACTGCATGTATTCATGCCTTACCCAGGTTCATGTATCCAGGAATCCATCCGCTCGCTCCCGGATGTCTCCCCTTCCCCACTTACCTAAGATCAGCCTCAACAACAACCTTCCTCAAGTTCATGTATCCAGGAATCCATCCGCTCGCTCCCAGATGTCTTCCCTTACCCACTTGCCTAAGGTCGGCGGTTCCTTCCACGGATCAGTGTCTCCAGGAGTCCACTTATGTCACCTCAGATGGACTCCCTTCCCCACTTCCCCAAAGTCGGCAGTATTCTTGCCTTACCCAGGGTCATGTATCCAGGAATCCTTCCGTCTACCGCCGGATATCTTCCCTTCCCCACTTACCCAAGGTCAGCCTCAACTGCATGTATTCATGCCTTACCCAGGTTCATGTATCCAGGAATCCATCCGCTCGCTCCCGGATGTCTCCCCTTCCCCACTTACCTAAGATCAGCCTCAACAACAACCTTCCTCAAGTTCATGTATCCAGGAATCCATCCGCTCGCTCCAGATGTCTTCCCTTACCCACTTGCCTAAGGTCGGCGGTGCCTTCCCTGGATCAGTGTCTCCAGGAGTCCACTTGTGTCACCTGAGTGGACTCCCTTCCCCACTTCCCCAGAGTCAGCAGTGCCTTCCCCGGATCAGTGTCTCCAGGAGTCCACTTGTGTCACCTGAGTGGACTCCCTTCCCCACTTCCCCAGAGTCAGCGGTGCCTTCCCCGGATCAGTGTCTCCAGGAGTCCACTAGTGTCACCTCAGGTGGACTCCCTTCCCCACTTCCCCAGAGTCAGCGGTTGCCACCTTCAGTGACCTCGCTGCATGGAAACTTGGTCTTGTCTAGCTGGTCTACGGTAGAGACTGTCCAGGTGGGTGGAATTACTGGAGGTGACACACACAGAAAACTGCGTCCAGTAATTACACCCACCAAGACAGCCTGGACCGTAGGTCAGCTAGACGCCACCAAGCTGCCTCACAGTTCCGCCACCTCCGAGAGGCTAATTAACGTAAATTTTGGAAATCCTTTTATGTTACACTTTGAAAATATACGAAGAACAAGTTTTTTTTTACTTATTTAGCTGTTTAAAAGTATTTGTGTTTTATTATTGCAGATGAATACCGAAATGTTGGTTAATTTGACCACCTCCATGTGTGTCATGTGTACATGTTATTATGTACACATTAAATACACGTGTTGTGTATGTGTGCCATGTGTACATGTGTGTTGATTGTCATGTGTACATGTTGTATGTTGATTGTCATGTGTACATGTTGTATGTTGATTGTCATGTGTACATGTGTGTTGATGATTGTCATGTGTACATGTGTGTTGATTGTCATGTGTACATGTGTGTTGATGATTGTCATGTGTACATGTGTGTTGATTGTCATGTGTACATGTTATTATGTATGAATGTTTATAACGTGTATGAATGTCGGGTGTACATGTTATTGTGTATGTGTAAGTGTCAAGTGAGAATCTCTAAATCTCCTCCATGAAAACTGAAACAAATTTAAAAAAACTTCTGTTTTTCGTGTTTCATAAATGAATTTGAAGGTCGCAAATGTTTGTATATATACATACATGTACGCACATGTAAAATGTGTGTACAGAGTTTTTACACAGTATATTAATAAAGTTCTGGTCTACATGATGGCTTGCCTTGTGTGTGTATATATATATATATATATATATATATATATATATAAATATATATATATATATATATATATATATTCAATAATCATAATTCTGACAAACTTTACCTTGTATGGTCAACAGTCTCCAGGCTGACAGCAAAGTCAGCCTGGCTGACAGCAGAGTCAACCAGGCTGGCAGTAGAGTCAGCCAGGCTGAGAGCAGAGTCAGCCAGGCTGAGAGCAGAGTCAGCCAGACTGACAGCAGAATCAGCCAGGCTGACAGCAGAGTCAGCCAGGCTGACAGCAGAGTCAGCCAGGCTGACAGCAGAGTCAGCCAGGCTGACAGCAGAGTCAGCCAGGCTGACAGCAGAGTCAGCCAGGCTGACAGCAGAGTCAGCCAGGCTGACAGCAGAGTCAGCCAGGCTGACAGCAGAGTCAGCCAAGCTGACAGCTGTACCACGGAACTGTGCTCTTCTTTACTGTGAATTATTATGTAGATCATACAAGTTTTTTTTGATGTTTACTTTTCACTTTCATCTACACATATACATCACTACAAACACACATATATACATACATGTGTACACATATACATCACTACAAACACACATATATACATACATGTGTACACATATACATCACTACAAACACACATATATACATACATGTGTACACATATACATCACTACAAACACACATATATACATACATGTGTACACATATACATCACTACAAACACACATATATACATACATGTGTACACATATACATCACTACAAACACACATATATACATACATGTGTACACATATACATCACTACAAACACACATATATACATACATGTGTACACATATACATCACTACAAACACACATATATACATACATGTGTACACATATACATCACTACAAACACACATATATACATACATGTGTACACATATACATCACTACAAACACACATATATACATACATGTGTACACATATACATCACTACAAACACACATATATACATACATGTGTACACATATACATCACTACAAACACACATATATACATACATGTGTACACATATACATCACTACAAACACACATATATACATACATGTGTACACATATACATCACTACAAACACACATATATACATACATGTGTACACATATACATCACTACAAACACACATATATACATACATGTGTACACATATACATCACTACAAACACACATATATACATACATGTGTACACATATACATCACTACAAACACACATATATACATACATGTGTACACATATACATCACTACAAACACACATACATACATACATGTGTACACATATACATCACTACAAACACACATATATACATACATGTGTACACATATACATCACTACAAACACACATATATACATACATGTGTACACATATACATCACTACAAACACACATATATACATACATGTGTACACATATACATCACTACAAACACACATATATACATACATGTGTACACATATACATCACTACAAACACACATATATACATACATGTGTACACATATACATCACTACAAACACACATATATACATACATGTGTACACATATACATCACTACAAACACACATATATACATACATGTGTACACATATACATCACTACAAACACACATATATACATACATGTGTACACATATACATCACTACAAACACACATATATACATACATGTGTACACATATACATCACTACAAACACACATATATACATACATGTGTACACATATACATCACTACAAACACACATATATACATACATGTGTACACATATACATCACTACAAACACACATATATACATACATGTGTACACATATACATCACTACAAACACACATATATACATACATGTGTACACATATACATCACTACAAACACACATATATACATACATGTGTACACATATACATCACTACAAACACACATATATACATACATGTGTACACATATACATCACTACAAACACACATATATATATACATACATGTGTACACATATACATCACTACAACCACACATATAAACATACATGTGTACAGATATACATCACTACAAACACACATATATACATACATGTGTACACATATACATCACTACAAACACACATATATACATACATGTGTACACACATCACTACATCACTACAAACACACACATATATACATACATGTGTACACATATACATCACTACAAACACACATATATACATACATGTGTACACATATACATCACTACAAACACACATATATACATACATGTGTACACATATACATCACTACAAACACACATATATACATACATGTGTACACATATACATCACTACAAACACACATATATACATACATGTGTACACATATACATCACTACAAACACACATATATACATACATGTGTACACATATACATCACTACAAACACACATATATACATACATGTGTACACATATACATCACTACAAACACACTACTACAAACACACATATATACATACATGTGTACACATATACATCACTACAAACACACATATATACATACATGTGTACACATATACATCACTACAAACACACATATATACATACATGTGTACACATATACATCACTACAAACACACATATATACATACATGTGTACACATATACATCACTACAAACACACATATATACATACATGTGTACACATATACATCACTACAAACACACATATATACATACATGTGTACACATATACATCACTACAAACACACATATATACATACATGTGTACACATATACATCACTACAAACACACACACATATACATCACTACAAACACACATATATACATACATGTGTACACATATACATCACTACAAACACACATATATACATACATGTGTACACATATATATCACTACAAACACACATATATACATACATGTGTACACATATACATCACTACAAACACACATATATACATACATGTGTACACATATACATCACTACAAACACACATATATACATACATGTGTACACATATACATCACTACAAACACACATATATACATACATGTGTACACATATACATCACTACAAACACACATATATACATACATGTGTACACATACATCACTACAAACACACATATATACATACATGTGTACACATACACATCACTACAAACACACATATATACATACATGTGTACACATATACATCACTACAAACACACATATATACATACATGTGTACACATATACATCACTACAAACACACATATATACATACATGTGTACACATATACATCACTACAAACACACATATATACATACATGTGTACACATATACATCACTACAAACACACATATATACATACATGTGTACACATATACATCACTACAAACACACATATATACATACATGTGTACACATATACATCACTACAAACACACATATATACATACATGTGTACACATACACATCACTACAAACACACTACTACAAACACACATATATACATACATGTGTACACATATACATCACTACAAACACACTACTACCAACACACATATATACATACATGTGTACACATATACATCACTACAAACACACTACTACCAACACACATATATACATACATGTGTACACATATACATCACTACAAACACACATATATACATACATGTGTACACATATACATCACTACAACACACATATATACATACATGTGTACACATATACATCACTACAAACACACTACTACCAACACACATATATACATACATGTGTACACATATACATCACTACAAACACACTACTACCAACACACATATATACATACATGTGTACACACATCACTACAAACACACTACTACCAACACACATATATACATACATGTGTACACATACACATATACATATGTGTACACATATACATCACTACATGTGTAAACACACATATATAAACACACATATACTACTACCAACACATATATACATACATGTGTACACATACACATCACTACAAACACACTACTACCAACACACACATATATATATACATGTGTACACATATACATCACTACAAAAACACACTACTACGTACACACATATATACATACATGTGTACACATACACATCACTACAAACACACTACTACCAACACACATATATACATACATGTGTACACATACACATCACTACAAACACACTACTACCAACACACATATATATACATGTGTACACATACACATCACTACAAACACACACACATATACATACATGTGTACACATATACATACTACCAACACACTATATATACATACATGTGCGCACATACACATCACTACAAACACACATACACACACACACATGTGCGCACATACACATCACTACAAACACATTACTACCAACACACATATATACGTACATGTGTACACATATACATCACTACAAACACACTACTACCAACACACATATATACGTACATGTGTACACATATACATCACTACAAACACACATATATACATACACACATACACATACATACATGTGTACACACATACATCGCTACAAACACACTACTACCAACAAACACATATACATACATGTGTACATATTCATCATTACAAACACACTACTACCAACAAACACATATACATACATGTGTACACACATACATCGCTACAAACACACTACTAGCAACACACATATATACATGTGTTCACGTTATCACAGACATATCTACACTCTCTCTCACCATTGTTTAAGTTAATTTAATATTGTATAAATTGTGTAAGAGAATTTAGAAAATTTTTGTTTATATATGTAATGAGGGTTATAATATTTTGATGAAATAATATGGAAAAAGATGTAAATATGTGAAGAAGTGACTAACTTGAGAGACTTGTGGTTAAGATAAAGAAGATATTCTTATATAACACTTTGTTTAAGAAGAATTAATTATTAAATAACTCTCTCAGTTCTCATACAAACACTTCTCTCACTTCTTCATTAATGACATAAGAAAACTTTCACCGTCACAGATACAAAACAAAAACTTTCGGTGATGAAAATAAAAACTGTCAACTTGGATGATTCCATCTCTTGACAATAAGAATTTTGGTGGTTGGCCAGTGCCACAACCTGGCCAGTACGACTGTGTGTTGCCACAACCTGGCCAGTACGACTGTGTGTTGCCACAACCTGGCCAGTACGACTGTGTGTTGCCACAACCTGGCCAGTACGACGCCACAACCTGGCCAGTACGACTGTGTGTTGCCACAGTACGACTGTGTGTTGCCACAACCTGGCCAGTACGACTGTGTGTTGCCACAACCTGGCCAGTACGACTGTGTGTTGCCACAACCTGGCCAGTACGACTGTGTGTTGCCACAACCTGGCCAGTACGACTGTGTGTTGCCACAACCTGGCCAGTACGACTGTGTGTTGCCACAACCTGGCCAGTACGACTGTGTGTTGCCACAACCTGGCCAGTACGACTGTGTGTTGCCGCCACCTGGCCAGTACGACTGTGTGTTGCCACAACCTGGCCAGTACGACTGTGTGTTGCCACAACCTGGCCAGTACGACTGTGTGCTACTGTCTCCCAGACTGTTGTTATGTACTGTGATGTATCAATGTACCACTAAATGCATACTGCAACACTGAATGTTGTAGTGCACTATGTTGCAAAGATATATGCCACAAAACCAGGAAGTACTGCTATTATGTATTTTTCACCACCATCGTTGTGTTGTGATGTGTATAAAGTCTGTCTGATACACCAGAGTTAATAACACTGTATGTAACATGTTTGGTAAATATCTGATTAAAGACTTATTAAAAGGATTCTTATCTTAGGATTCTGTTGCTAGGATGCAAGTGTGTAAGTCTGGACGCTACTGGAAGGACACTACTGGAAGGATTGTTACCAGAAGACTGTTTTAGAAGATCTCTGGTGGGTTTATGCTGGAAATAGAGTGATGGCAGGACTCTGTTGGTTAAAGACTTTAGGTAGCGGTTCGTTTGTTACTTATAAGATGAATCAAGTCAGCTGGTATTATACGTCTGTGTGATGGTGGTGTCTCCACCGAGATTATCCTTTCAGTGACTCTTTTTTTTAAGTTTCTTCCTGAGGGAAGGAGAATTTTGTCTCTTTTTGTCACATCACAGATATAATCGGTGCAGATGTTTCCTCTAGAAAATTAATGATTGATGATTTATATGAGCTAACACAGTAGAGGGTGACCATTGTCATTCCATAACTGTGTTCTCTTTCTTCCTCAGAAACACAGTACTCGATGAAAAGAAACCTCACAAACTTCAAATACAACGACTAATACATTCCAAGAAGTAAGGGATGGCACCAAGCCCAGGAGCTTGACACCAACTGCTAATAAAATGGTGACCAATAGAAAATTCGGTGTGCTGGACAAACTAGAGTTGGAAAAAAATATTATATACTTAAAACTAGGAAAGACAGAACTATATGTGTCTCCTGGATCTTCTACATTGTGATAACGTCTCCTCGCAGCTCATAACTCTTAACTCTGGAACAAGCACAGCACTTTCTCTGAACATTCTCTAATACGTTAACGTGTTCGTAGAGGTGCGGGTTATATACTGGTGCTGCATACTCCATAATAGACAACACATCTCTTACATTGCCCGGAATAATTCGATCGAGATTCTGGAAGGTTGATCACTCTGTGTCTTTCACTCTGAGGTTTGTGGCTGTGTCCCTGAAGTCTATGTTCTGAGTCCGCTAATCTTGCCTCTTCTTTAATTTTCTTAACGTCACCCTTTAAGGAAACCAGTCCAGGGCGATGGAGTATGACAGGGAAACCCGTCAAGGGAGATGGAATGTGAGAGGGAAACCTGCCCAAGGAGATGGAATATGACAGGGAAACCCGTCCAGGGCGATGGAATATGACAGGGAAACCCGTCCACGGCGATGGAATATGACAGGGAAGCCCGAACAGGGCGATGGAATATTAGAAGGAAAATAGTTCAAGGAGCTGGAATATGAAAAGGGAAAATGATCAGAGAGATAGAATATGACAGGTAAACCCGTTCAGGGGGATGAAATATGATGGAGAAACCTGTCTAGGGCGATGGAATATGACAGGGAAGCTCGTAGAGGACAATGGAGTATGAGAGAGAAACCAGTCCAGGGAGATGGAATATAACAGGGAAACCTTTCCAGGGCGATGTAATATGACAGGGAAACCGTCAAAGGAAATGGAATATGAGTGGGAAACCCGTCCAGGGCAACGGAATGCGACAGAGAAACCCGTCCAGGGCGATGGAATATGAAAGGGAAACCCGCCCAGGGAGACGGAATATGAGAGGGAAACTCGTTCAGGGCGATGGAATATGAAAGGAAACCCCGTCCAGGGCGATGGAATATGACAGGGAAACCCGTCCAGGGAGATGGAATATGACAGGGAAACCCGTCCTGGGCGATGGAAAAATGACAGAGAAACCCGTAGAGGGCGATGGAATGTGACAGGGAAACAATTTCAGGGCAATGGAAAATGACAGAGAAGCCTGTCTACGGTGATGGAAAATAACCGGGAAACCCGAACAGGGCGATGGAATGTTGCAGAAAACCGTCCAAAGCGAGGGAATATGACAAGAAAATCTGTCTACTAAAACAGAAAATGACAGGAAATCTCATCCATTACATAGAAAACGACAGAAAAACAGTTCCATATTAATAGAAAATGAAAGAAAAACCCGTCCAAGGCGATGGAAAAGGAGAACTTGTTCTGTTCAGGACGATGGAACACAGAAGAACCCGTCCAAGGCGACGGAAGATGACAGACAAACCCGTCCAAGGCGATGAAAAACTACAAGAAACAAATCCAGGCCGATGGACCTTGAAGGTCGTTGGAAAATGACAGGGAAACCCTTCCAAGGCGATTGAAAATGACAACGAAACTCGTCCAGGTGATGGAATATGACAAGAAAACTCGTCCAGGACAATTGAAAAATGAGAGGAACCCGTCTATGACGACGGAAAAAGACATGGAAACCAGTTCAGGGCGAGTAAATATGAGGGAGAAACAAGTTCAGAGTTATGGATTATGACAGAAAAAGTCCATTGCGACGGAAAATGACAGGGGAAACCCAGGAAGCTCGATGGAAAATGATAAGGACACCTGTCATCTCTCATAGAATATGACAAAAAAAACCTCTCTAGGGCGGAGGAACGTGACTGGGAAAAACATTCAAGGCGATGGAGTAAAAGAGAATACGTCAAGGGCGACGTAAAAAGACAAGAAAACCAGTCAAGGGAGATGAAATATGACAGAGAAACCTGTCCAGGGTGGTGGATAATGACAGGTGGATAATGACAGGTGGATAATGACAGGTGGATAATGACAGGTGGATAATGACAGGTGGATAATGACAGGTGGATAATGACAGGTGGATAATGACAGGTGGATAATGACAGGTGGATAATGAACATAATAATATTGAGCTGCGAGTTAAACATTACCTAAATATTAACGTTAAGTATTATTTATAGCATAAACATTATGACAATAAATACCATTGTGTGGCACAACATTCAAGGTATAATACTGCTAACATTTAAACATCTCAACACATTACAACACAACATTAGTTTTACATTTTGACTGACATTAACACATCACAGAACATTACAACATAACATAGTATGTTAGAGTCGTACTGTCCAGTGTGTGTGTGTGTGTGTGTGTGTGTGTGTGTGTGTGTGTGTGTGTGTGTGTGTGTGTGTGTGTGTGTGTGTGTGTGTGTGTGTGTGTGTGTGTGTGTGTGTGTGTGTGTGTGTGTGTGTGTGTGTGTGTGTGTGTGTGTGTGTGTGTGTGTGTGTGTGTGTGTGTGTGAGTGTGTGTGTGTGTGTGTGTGTGTGTGTGTGTGTGTGTGTGTGTGTGTGTGTGTGTGTGTGTGTGTGTGTGTGTGTGTGTGTGTGTGTGTGTGTGTGTGTGTGTGTGTGTGTGTGTATGTGTGTGTGTGTGTGTGTGTGTGTGTGTGTGTGTGTGTGTGTGTGTGTGTGTGTATGTGTGTGTGTGTGTGTACTCACCTAGTTGTACTCACCTAGTTGAGGTTGCGGGGGTCGAGTCCGAGCTCCTGGCCCCGCCTCTTCACAGATCGCTACTAGGTCACTCTGGCAAGGTCTGGTAACTCAGAGATAATTGTGAGGCTGACAGTGGTCGCAAAGTTTTTTCTTAATACATACATTACGGCTTATGTGAGTGTGTGTGTGTGTGTGTGTGTGTGTGTGTGTGTGTGTGTGTGTGTGTGTGTGTGTGTGTGTGTGTGTGTGTACTCACCTATTTGTACTCACCTATTTGTGGTTGCAGGGGTCGAGAGCGTGTGTGTGTGTGTTTGTGTGTGTGTGTGTGTGTGTGTGTGTGTGTGTGTGTGTGTGTGTGTGTGTGTGTGTGTGTGTGTGTGTGTGTGTGTGTGTGTGTATGTGTGTGTGTGTGTGTGTGTGTGTGTGTGTGTGTGTTTGTGTGTTGCTGTGTGTGTTGGTGTGTGTGTGTGTTGTTACCATTTGGTGTGTGTGTGTGTGTGTGTGTGTGTGTGTGTGTGTACTCACCTATTTGTACTCACCTATTTGTGGTTGCAGGGGTCGAGAGCGTGTGTGTGTGTGTGTGTGTGTGTGTGTGTGTGTGTGTGTGTGTGTGTGTGTGTGTGTGTACGCTCATGTGCGTAGTTTTGTGCGTGTATGAATGATGGAAAACACACAAGCTTCGTTTACGGAAATGCGCAAATGAGTGTAAAAACAAGTGTATGTGTAAGTTAAGTAAGTTTACTTAGGTACAAGTACATGTAAAAACACTTACACAATCTATCATACATATTAACGAATATGTAAATTACCCAGGATAACCCAAAAATAACAAAATGGCACAATACCGTGACTGGAACGATACACAAATAACCCGCACATAAAAGAGAGAAGCTTACGACGACGTTTCGGTCCGACTTGGACCATTGACAAAGTCACACTGTGACTTTGTCACAGTGTCGTCGTAAGCTTCTCTCTTTTATGTGCGGGTTATTTGTGTATAACCCAAAAAGCCAGATAAAGTGACTTATTTCCATTGTGCGCGGCGCTTGTAACTGATCGTTTTGCAAATACATAACATAAATAGCCAAATAAAAATATTAAGTTTAATACTTATTACAGTTGTGGTGGAGATGGACACATTAACACACAAACACTCATCAACACACAATAAAACATTCACAAATGCACTTAAGCTGCTTATTAATTACAAAAAAGAACTTACCTATAATGTTGATGAATTGTATGACATAAATAGAACTCCCAAATTTTCACTGAGTGGCCAGACCTTGGTGGGGGAACTGGACGGTAGCTTGGCTGCGTCTGGCTGACCTACTGTTCCAGGCTGTCTTGGTGGGTGTAATTACTGGACGCAGTTTTCTGTGTGTGTCACCTCCAGTAATTCCACCCACCTGGACAGTCTCTACCGTAGACCAGCTAGACAAGGCCTCCTTCTCATCTAGCTAGATCACTGAGGGTGGCTGAGCTGACTTCGGGATACATAACCTGGGGAAGGCTGAGACTGGAAGATATCCTAAGGGAAGTGAGGAAGGGGAGACATCCGGGGGCCCACGGATGGATTCCTAGACACATGGACCTGGGAAAGGTGAGTATACCTTGGGGAAGTGGGGAAGGGAGAAAATCTGAAGGCGGACAGATGGACTCCTAGACACATGGACCTGGGAAAGACGAGGATACTGGTTGCTGAGGCAGACCTTGGGGAAGTGGGGAAGGGAGAATATCTGAGGGGACACAGATGGACTCCTGGACACATGAACCTGGGGAAAGCATCAAAAACACAGTAAGTGGGTGGGTGGACCTTAAAGACGAACCACTGGCCTCCAAGTGGCAAGGTCTGGTAACTCAGAGATAATTCTGAGGCTGACAGTGGTCGCAAAGTTTTTTCTTAATACATACATTACGGTTTATGACACACTGGATACCTTTCTCGGATAACTGAAGTATCTTATGATATGCAACTACATTTTTCAGATAATCATTATTATTATTATTAAAATTATTATAATAGTAATAAAAATGAGTGTGAAACATAAGTCTGTAATTGGTCACACTACACAAGCATATATATACTTACCCCTCTGGGTTTTCTTCTATTTGTTTTCATGTTCTTTCTCTTGTTTATTTCTGCTTATCTCCATGGGGAAGTGGAACAAAATTCTTCCTCCGTAAGCTATGCGTGTCGTAGGAGGCGACTAAATGCCGGGAGCAATAGGCTAGTAGCCCCTTCTCCTGTATAAACTACTAAAAATAAGGAAAAGAAAAACTATAAAACTGGGATGTTTGAATGTACGTGGATGTAAGTGCGGATGATAAGAAAGAAATGATTGCTAATGTTATGAATGAAAAGAAGTTGGATGTCCTGGCCCTAAGCGAAACAAAGATGAAGGGGGTAGGGGAGTTTAAATGGGATTACGTAAGGAGAATCTGAGAGAGTTAGAGCTAAGGAAGTGGTAGCAATAATGTTGATGGATCAGTTATGGAGAGAGAAGAGGAAATATAAATATATAAACTCAAGGATTATGTGGTTTAAAATAAGGGTCGGATGTGAAAAGTGGATCATAATAAGTTTGTGAATCATAATAAGTGTGTATACATTAAGAGACAAAGGGTTTTTAATACTTGACGTGCAGTTGGAGTGTGAGCAAAGTAACATTTATGAAGGGATTCAGGGAAACCGGCAAGCGGGACTTGAGTCCTGGAGACGGTAAGTACAGTGTCTGCACTCTGAAGGAGGGGTGTTAATGTTGCAGTTTTATAACTGTAGTGTAATGCTCCCCTCTGGCAAGACAGTGATGGAGTGAATGATGAAAGTTTTTCTTTTTCGGGCCACCCTGCCTTAGTGGGCCACCCTGCCTTGGTGGGCCACCCTGCCTTGGTGGGCCACCCTGCCTTGGTGGGCCACCCTGCCTTGGTGGGAATCGGCCGATGTGTTAAAAAAGAAAAATAGGAAAGCAGTTCTTGTGTTGCCAGAGAGAAAGATTTACACGAAGGTTCTGTATTTCTTAGGCAATAAATTCCATAGTTACAAACATAACTAAAATTGTCTATGAAACATTAAGGGGACGAATTATATTAAGGGAAAATAATTATACAATTATATCGAGGGAATACAATGATATAATTACATTAAGGGAATACAGTGGTATAGTTATATTAAGGGAATACAATGATACAATACTTTCTGACTAAAGTGTAACTGTGGTGTCCACTCATCAAAACTTAATAATTGTTGCCAAAGATAATTCTGACATTGATGAAAAATGGGTTATCCACATTAATGTAATTACAGTCTATAAAAAAAAGTACTATTTTATGTATCGTAGTGTTTGTAATTTTAATACGTGAACCAACATAGGCGGAATTTTTGTTAATGAATGAGAGAAACGGGAGAATGTACAGTTTTCTAATCTGAAGCAGCTTATGGTGTTTAAATAAATCACTTCAACCTTAAAATAAAAGACAGTACATGAAATTGAAAGGAAAAAAAATATGAGAAGTTTGACCAAATGGACATCTGAAAATTTAAGAATATGAGGCAACAGTTTCTTAACAGAAAATACGATAAATCATTAGAGGTAACTAAACTTGTCTAAATACGCCGGTTTAGCTTATCTGGCACGACATATATGCAATAAGATCACAGTATACAAATGATATCGCAAGATGCAGGAACAGCCACTGTCAAAAGTAAAGTGAACTTTCAAGCGCTTTCTTGATTTCTCACATTGTCAAGGAACTATGAAAATAAAAGAATAGCAGAAGGTTAAACTTTAGGGTTAAACTTTAGCGAGATTAAACTTTAGGGCAAACATACAAACCTGAACGTTTTTTAATGATGCTGGTGAGGTGGTCCAGGACCTGTCAGACATAACTTATATTCTACTCAAGGTTTAAGATTTTAACTTGTCAAATATATCTTAAAATGTTCCCAAATTTTACTAATTATAAATGGGTCTAATTTTATAATCCTAAACTAATATTCCTATTGATTTGAAAGTTATTTTTAAGAAACTTGATTCTATTTTATTTCTCTCAACCATTGGTCTGTTGATACAACTTTTTGGGCTTTTTGAAAGTCAATTAGATGGTTAAAATCATTCAAATGAATAAAGAATGCATTAGACTCTTGTCCAATTCTAATGTTATATTTATCTTGTTGTAATCTTAGTTTGACCTTAATATTAAGTTTGATCTTAATAAACTTTATCACATTGCTTATGGGGAATCTTATAGATAGAGCCGACAGCCTTTTTTGAGGGGAATTTTTAATCAAAAGTTTTTTATTACTGTATCAAAATTTTTAAATACAACTTTAATTTTAAAATTCGTAAGTAGAGAAGGTATATTTGATGGTAATGGAGAACCAACATATTTTTAGTTGAATTAGGTTGTTTGTCGTTTTTCAAATTGTAAAAGGTATTTCTACGATTTTAAAAGATTTATCAGTAAAGTGAAGAACAAAAAGGCGAAAGACCGTGACTGGAACAATATACAAATATCCCACTACTATTACTACTACAATACCAGTTTTACCTCAGCCACTACTACTACTACTACAACTACTACTACTACTACTACTACAACTACTACTACTACTACTACTACTACTACTACATCTACTCCTCCCATCTCTCTTGTCGCGTCTCCGCCAGCTTGACTATACAGTATAGTGGCTTATACTCTCCTTTCTGTAAAGGTCACTTTGTAAATGGTCCAAGTCGGATCGAAACGTCGTCGTAAGCTAGTCTCTCCTATGTGCGGGTTATTTGTATAATAATTAAATGTTTTGGGTATTTTAGTCAATAAAGATATTTTGATCTATGAACTCTGGGCTGTAAATATACAAAGTTCTCAAAAATATTGATGATAATACAGATAGTTCAACTCTATCATGATGTGAAAAATTAGTTCTTTGATAATGTGAAATATCACGAAAGCTCTTGGAAGTTCACTATTCTTTTCACAGTGGTTGTCCTGCGCACACACACGCACACACACACACACATAAATCTATAGATATATATATATATATATATATATATATATATATATATATATATATATATATATATATATATGTATGTATGTATGTATATATATATATATATATATATATATATATATATATATATATATATATATATATATATATATATGCAATAAGATCAAAGTAAACAGGTGATTTCAGAATATGCAAAACAACCACTCTGAAAGAATAGAGAAATTCCAAGCGCTTTCGTGACTACTCACATTATCAAGTTCCTTGATAATGTGAGTAGTCATGAAAGCGCTTGGAATTTGTCACTTCTTTCAGAGTGGTTGTTTTGCATATTTTATTATTATTATCATTATCACACTGGCCGATTCCCACCAAGGCAGGGTGGCCCGAAAAAGAAAAACTTTCACCATCATTCACTCCATCACTGTCTTGCCAGAAGGGTGCTTTACACTACAGTTTTTAAACTTCAACATTAACACCCCTCCTTCAGAGTGCAGGCACTGTACTTCCCATCTCCAGGACTCAAGTCCGGCCTGCCGGTTTCCCTGAACCCCTTCATAAATGTTACTTTGCTCACACTCCAACAGCACGTCAAGTATTAAAAACCATTTGTCTCCATTCACTCCTATCAAACACGCTCATGCATACCTGCTGGAAGTCCAAGCCCCTCACACACAAAACCTCCTTTACCCCCTCCCTCCAACCTTTCCTAGGACGACCCCTACCCCGCCTTCCTTTCACTACAGACTGATACACTCTTGAAGTCATTCTGATTCACTCCATTCTCTCTACATGTCCGAACCACCTAAACAACCCTTCCTCAGCCCTCTGGACAACAGTTTTGGTAATCCCGCACCTCCTCCTAACTTCCAAACTACGAATTCTCTGCATTATATTCACACCACACATTGCCCTCAGACATGACATCTCCACTGCATCCAGCCTTCTCCTCGCTGCAGCATTCATCACCCATGCTTCACACCCATATAAGAGCGTTGGTAAAACTATACTCTCATACATTCTCCTCTTTGCCTCCAAGGACAGTTCTTTGTCTCCACAGACTCCTAAGTGAACCACTCACTCTTTTCCCCTCATCAATTCTATGATTCACCTCATCTTTCATAGACCCATCCGCTGACACGTCCACTCCCAAATATCTGAATACATTCACCTCCTCCATACCCTCTCCCTCCAATCTGATATTCAATCTTTCATCACCTAATCTTTTTGTTATCCTCATAACCTTACTCTTTCCTGTATTCACCTTTAATTTTCTTCTTTTGCACACCCTACCAAATTCATCCACCAATCTCTGCAACTTCTCTTCAGAATCTCCCAAGAGCACAGTGTCATCAGCAAAGAGCAGCTGTGACAACTCCCACTTTGTGTGTGATTCTTTATCTTTTAACTCCACGCCTCTTGTCAAGACCCTCGCATTTACTTCTCTTACAACCCCATCTATAAATATATTAAACAACCACGGTGACATCACACATCCTTGTCTAAGGCCTACTTTTACTGGGAAATAATTTCCCTCTTTCCTACATACTCTAACTTGAGCCTCACTATCCTCGTAAAAACTCTTCACTGCTTTCAGTAACCTACCTCCTACACCATACACTTGCAACATCTGCCACATTGCCCCCCTATCCACCCTGTCATACGCCTTTTCCAAATCCATAAATGCCACAAAGACCTCTTTAGCCTTATCTAAATACTGTTCACTTATATGTTTCACTGTAAACACCTGGTCCACACACCCCCTACCTTTCCTAAAGCCTCCTTGTTCATCTGCTATCCTATTCTCCGTCTTACTCTTAATTCTTTCAATAATAACTCTACCATACACTTTACCAGGTATACTCAGCAGACTTATCCCCCTATAATTTTTGCACTCTCTTTTATCCCCTTTGCCTTTATACAAAGGAACTATGCATGCTCTCTGCCAATCCCTAGGTACCTTACCCTCTTCCATACATTTATTAAATAATTGCACCAACCACTCCAAAACTATATCCCCACCTGCTTTTAACATTTCTATCTTTATCCCATCAATCCCGGCTGCCTTACCCCCTTTCATTTTACCTACTGCCTCACGAATTTCCCCCACACTCACAACTGGCTCTTCCTCACTCCTACAAGATGTTATTCCTCCTTGCCCTATACACGAAATCACAGCTTCCCTATCTTCATCAACATTTAACAATTCCTCAAAATATTCCCTCCATCTTCCCAGTACCTCTAACTCTCCATTTAATAACTCTCCTCTCCTATTTTTAACTGACAAATCCATTTGTTCTCTAGGCTTTCTTAACTTGTTAATCTCACTCCAAATCTTTTTCTTATTTTCAACAAAATTTGTTGATAACATCTCACCCACTCTCTCGTTTGCTCTCTTTTTACATTGCTTCACCACTCTCTTAACCTCTCTCTTTTTCTCCATATACTCTTCCCTCCTTGCATCACTTTACATATATATATATATATATATATATATATATATATATATATATATATATATATATATATATATATATATATATATATATATATATGCAAAACAACCACTCTGAAAGAATAGAGAAATTCCAAGTGCTTTCGTGACTACTCACATTATCAAGGAACTATTCTTTCAGAGTGGTTGTTTTGCATATTCTGAAATCACCTGTTTACTGTGATCTTATTGCATATATATATATATATATATATATATATATATATATATATATATATATATATATATATATATATATATATATTATGTGTGTGTGTGTGTGTGTGTGTGTGTGTGTGTGTGTGTGTGTGGTGTCGGATATGACAATAAGGCTCAAGTTTGTGAACGATATTTTCAGTATAAGAATTCAATATATAGTGACCAGAGATTTCCAATATCATTTTTAATCAGAAGAATTCACAAACATGTCTTGATTTTTTAGACCTCATGGAACTGTGTGATGGTTTTAACTGTTTCTCTCTGGAAAATTCTCTCCTTAAATAGGCTTTCGGTCTAAGGATGGTTCCTCACTAGGAAAACCTCTTAAAGCCGAGCGGTTTATGTCCATTGTCCCCTCTTCGTCAGGCACCTTTGCAATGTGGACTCCATTCTCATCATAACTCCGAGAGGGTTTGACGTCCCTGTACTCCAAAACAAGTTCACCCATGTCGAGTCCTCCATTCAATTCTCACTCAAACAGGAGATGGACGGCATTCACCAGCTCCTTGATGCTCTCACAGTCAAATCAAACCAAGTCTACGCTGTAACATCCTCCATGAACCCACCAACTCGATCTGCGCCACTTTCACGCCATGACACCGAGACTGAATATAGCGTCGTCATAGGCTTTTCCCTGCGTGCTCTCCGTAACTCCATAAAAAATGTTCTTTCCTGGAAAAAGTCTTTTCTAAACTACACTACCCTCGTCATTTCAGCAGAGATTGCAGAAGCTGTGTATATAAGATCAGCAGCTCAACAAGACGAGACACAAAGAAAAGAAGATACATAGGCCTCCCTAACATTTCTCTTGTCAGACATGTCACCAGTATTGTCTCCAGCACAGAACTAATTTGATCAATGTATGAATATAAGCAAGAACAGGTAAGGTTAAGTTAGATTAGTATACATTAGGTTAGAAGAGTTTTCGTAATAACGGTAGAATTACCGATAGTATGTTAGGTAAAAAGACACGTGTGCAATTTCTGTGACATTTTATTGTGGCAACGTGTCGCTCTCCAGGAGTTTGACGAAGCTTGACGAAGCTCCTGAAACAATGTCACATTGTTTCAGACTATGGAACAGGACTCTTCTCCAGGCTGAGGGACCGACAACATCAAATCTATGTCTTCAAGGGTGATGGACTGATTACATCGTCTTCACATCTCTACTGCTCCTGCCTACTTTCTGTACTCGACTGAAGAAGCCTACTGTGTAGGCGAAACGTTTCGGATTAAAGATGCCTAACTGTTGCCTATGCGTCTTACTTACCAACATAAGAACATACTTGACAGATTCTTCTCAACCTAAAACCACTAACAAAAACATTTACCCAACCCATTTTCATTGCTACCCAAGGAATAAGCTATGAGTGGTGACCTGTACTTAACTTGGAATGGTGACCTGTACTTAACTCAGTGGTGACCTGTACTTAACTCAGTGGTGACCTGTACTTAACTT
Source organism: Cherax quadricarinatus (assembly GCF_038502225.1). Lineage (NCBI taxonomy): Eukaryota > Metazoa > Arthropoda > Malacostraca > Decapoda > Parastacidae > Cherax > Cherax quadricarinatus. Next base: position 66,299 of record NW_027195487.1, read on the forward strand.
CAGTGGTGACCTGTACTTAACCCAGTGGTGACCTGTACTTAACTCAGTGGTGACCTGTACTTAACTCTGTGAAGAAGTGTCTTGTTTGCTCCGTGGACTGAACCAAGATGCCCTCCATCGAGCAACTTTACCAGCAACTTAAAGGAAGAATTGAGGGCAGCGAAGATGGAGATACGGCGATTGACCGAGGAAAACAAGAGGATTCGTAGTTGTCCTCCTGTCTCGAGTCCTCAGGTCAAGAAGGGATCGTGGTCAGTGGCTGGACAGCAGGGGACGACGAAGTTGACGATCAAGAAGACGAATGGAAAGCCAGAAACGATGAAGAAGAAAGAGACTGCTGTGGAAACTCCCGTGGAAACCTCCAACGCATTCTCGGTGCTACCCGACGAATGAGAGTCTACTACTGGGATCGTCACGACGAACGACAACAAGCAAGGTAAGAATATTGTTGTTGTTGGGGATAGCCAGGTTAGATACATGGATAGGGCATTCTGCTTGAAGGACAGGAGTAGGAGACAAAGGGTATGCTTTCATGGGGCTGGGATGGAGGACATTGTTAGCCGGCTTGACAACATCATGAACGGTAATGGGATCAATCCTATTATTTGCCTCAGTGCTGGAGGCAATGATGTAGGCAAGCGTAGAAGTGAGGATTTAGTTAGAAAGTTCAGAAGAGGTGTTGGTAATGAATGGTTGTCCAGAGCAATTGGTATTAATTGTTGGCTGGATAAACACTGTAAGGATAATGCAGTACCATTCATTGACAACTGGGACTACTTCTTTGGCCGAAATGACATGTATGCCAGGGAAGGGGTTCACTTATCCAGGGCAGGTGTGGGTTTTCTTGCTAACTCAGTTGAGGGGGTTGTTAGGACTTTAAACTAGGATTAGTTAGAGATATGGGTTTAGAAATGATTAATAATGAGTATGGATATATTGACTTATGCTCTGATATTAAGAATCTTAATAGTAACTGTCATGGAGTAACTCTGGGTAATGATAATTTCAGAAATTGTGTAAAAACAAAGATGAATAGGAAAAATGTGCAGAAGAAAAAACATATGATGGTATTTTATGTTAACAGTCGAAGTGCAAGAAATAAAATTAATGAACTACGTTTGGTAGCATGTGCTGGGAACTTTGATATCATTGCATTAACTGAAACGTGGTATGATTTAAAGAGTCGGGATATGACTGCTGAGTGTAATATTCAGGGATTTAAGTTGTTCAATGTGGATAGATCTAATGGGAAGGGGGGAGGAGTTGCATTGTATGTTCGAGAAAATATTAATTGTTGCATAAAAACAGGTATAAAAATAGATGGAGCAGTAACAGAGTCTGTTTGGGTAGAGTTCGTGGAGGGTCAAGAAAAACTAATTCAAGGTGTAATATACCGACCTCCAGGCTTGGATCACGATAGAGGGAGACTTCTTTGGGACGAAATTGTTAGGGCTTCTGGACACAGTAACATAGTCATAGTAGGGGACTTTAACTTTAGCCAAATTGTCTGTAATTCTTTGACAGGTAATCTAGAGTCCAGTGGCTTCATGGAAACAGTTCAGGACTGTTTTTTGAAACAGAGTGTAACTGAGCCTACCAGGGGTAATAATTTGCTAGACCTAGTCTTGTCAAATAAGGAAACACTCGTGAATAATCTGGAGATCACTGAAGAGCTTGGCGCAAGTGATCACAAATCCATCACCTTTAGCATTAATTGGGAATGCAAGAATAATGATAATACAGTAAAAATCCCTGATTTTCGTTCTGCCGATTATAATGGACTTAGGGAACATCTGTCTAATCTTGATTGGGGTTATCTAGCTAATGATTTTATTGACGATAATCATACTTATGAATATGAAGGAAATCTGCTTTTATGATTGTTTTCTTAATAATGTACACAGTGCCCAGAGTATATACATTCCCCAGAGAGAAATTAGGTCTAATAAAAACGATCCCAAATGGGTTAACAGGAGGCTAAAGCATCTATTAGGGGAGAAAAGGGGAATTTATAGGCGCATCAGAAGAGGAGAGGTTAACCTTACTAACCAATATGTTCAGCTTAAAAGAGAAGTAAAAAAGGCGATTAGAAAGGCTAAACGTGACTATGAAATTAGAGTTGCTAATGAATCAAAGACTAATCCAAAGGGGTTCTTTCAAGTGTATAGGACGAAGGTGAAGGAAAAAGTAGGACCTCTGAAATCTGGGAATGGACAGCTGACGGATAATGAACTGGAAATGTGTTCCTTATTTAATGACTATTTTTTGTCAGTTTTTACACAGGAAGATGTAAATGAGATTCCAGTAATTAACAATTATTTAGTTCCTGATGAATTTAAGTTAACTAATATTACTGTCACGAGGGACATGGTTATTAAACAGATAGACAAACTGAAACAAAATAAGTCCCCGAGACCCTATGAGTTGTTTTCAAGGGTGCTTAAGGAATGCAAGACGGAGCTTAGTCAGCCATTAACGAGTGTATTCAATGCGTCCATCGTTGAAGACTGGGACACTTATGCAGCATATAGGAATCTTTATTCAGGAAACGTTTCGCCACACAGTGGCTTCATCAGTCCAATACAAAGAGGAAGGCGTAAGGAGAGGAGGAGAATGAGGTAAACAGTCCCTCAACCTGGAGTCGATGTGTTCAGTCCACATCGACTCCAGGTTGAGGGACTGATTACCTCATTCTCCTCCTCTCCTTACGCCTTCCTCTTTGTATTGGACTGATGAAGCCACTGTGTGGCGAAACGTTTCCTGAATAAAGATTCCCATATGCTGCATAAGTGTCCCAGTCTTCAACTTGTCGGTTTTTCAAACCATTCATCACAATGCGTCCATCCTTACCAGTGTTGTGCCAGAGTTGTGGAAGATGGCTAATGTGGTTCCTATATTCAAATCAGTTGATAAGTCCACTCCTTCAAATTACCGTCCAATAAGCCTGACATCTATAGTGGGCAAGTTATTAGTATCAATTATAGCTGACATTATCAGAAATCACCTTGAAGAGCATAACTTGATAAATGAATCTCAGCATGGATTCACGAGAGGTCGTTCCTGCCTGACAAACTTACTGACGTTTTTCAATAGAACATTTGAGGCAGTTGACAGTGATAAGGAATATGATATTGTTTATTTGGATTTTAGTAAAGCCTTCGACAGAGTACCTCACAAGAGACTCTCAAGAAAAGTGGCAGCTCATGGTATAGGAGGTAAAGTTCTAGCATGGATTGAGGCATGGCTTACCAATAGAAAGCAGAGAGTTACCATTAATGGAGTGAAATCTGAATGGGGATTAGTCACTAGTGGCGTTCCACAAGGATCAGTTTTAGGCCCTCTCTTGTTCATAATTTACAATAATGACCTTGATGAAGGGATTACTAGTGACATAAGTAAGTTTGCTGATGATACAAAGATAGGCCGTATAATTCACTCTGAGGAGGATATCAATGAACTCCAGAACGATTTGAACAAATTAATGTCTTGGTCTGAAAAATGGCAGATGAAGTTTAATGTGGATAAGTGTAAGGTACTTGCCCTTGGTAATGAAAATAACCCTCGAAGCTATAATCTAGGTGAAGTAGAGCTTGGTCATACAGAATGTGAAAAAGACTTGGGAGTCATGGTAAGCAGAAATCTAAAGCCAAGACAGCAGTGCCTCAGTGTGCGCAACAAGGCCAACAGATTACTTGGATTTATCTCAAGAAGTGAACATTAAAATGGTATAAAATACCGACAGGTTGGTAGGTAAGACACAAAGGCAACAGTTAGGCAACTTTATTCCGAAACGTTTCGCCTACACAGTAGGCTTCTTCAGTCGAATACAGAAAGTAGGCAGGAACAGTAGAGATGTGAAGACGATGTAATCAGTCCATCACCCTTGAAGTCGTAGAATTTGAGGTTGTCAGTCCCTCAGCCTGGAGAGTTCAGTTCCATAGTCAGGATAGTTCCTGACTATGGATTAAGACACATGTGCAACATCTGGGTATCTTTATTGTAGACGTTTCGCCATCCAGTGGCTTTATCAATACAAATTCTAGAACATAACTTGAAGACAGTAGAACTATGTACAGAAGATGAGGTAATCAGTCCCTCAACCTAGGAGTAGGTGCGAAGAGCACCATAGTCGTGGAGATTCTGAAGTAAAAGAAAGGACCCTGGCGCTTATATAGTAACGTCAGGTGTAGCAGACGAGGGCATGTTCACTGGTAGGCGGGATTCCCCAGTGGAAGTAGGTCCTTCCCAAAGAGATGGGTTAGTTGTAGTAGTAGTTGTCGTAGTCGTGAAGGTTATGTACATGTCCTCAGAATTAAGATTCCATGATGTTGCAGTGTCTGACAAGTTGTGTACGAATGGTATATAATACCGACAAGTTGAGATTAAGACACATGTGCAACATCTGGGTATCTTTATTGTAGACGTTTCGCCATCCAGTGGCTTTATCAATACAAATTCTAGAACATAACTTGAAGACAGTAGAACTATGTACAGAAGATGAGGTAATCAGTCCCTCAACCTAGGAGTAGGTGCGAAGGGCACCATAGTCGTGGAGATTCTGAAGCAAAAGAAAGGACCCTGGCGCTTATATAATAACGTCAGGTGTAGCAGACGAGGGCATGTTCACTGGTAGGCGGGATTCCCCAGTGGAAGTAGGTCCTTCCCAAAGAGATGGGTTAGTTGTAGTAGTAGTTGTCGTAGTCGTGAAGGTTATGTACATGTCCTCAGAATTAAGATTCCATGATGTTGCAGTGTCTGACAAGTTGTGTACGAATGGTATATAATACCGACAAGTTGAGATTAAGACACATGTGCAACATCTGGGTATCATTATTGTAGACGTTTCGTCATCCAGTGGCTTTATCAATACAAATTCTAGAACATAACTTGAAGACAGTAGAACTATGTACAGAAGATGAGGTAATCAGTCCCTCAACCTAGGAGTAGGTGCGAAGAGCACCACAGTCGTGGAGATTCTGAAGCAAAAGAAAGGACCCTGGCGCTTATATATATATATATATTATGAATCTTAATTCTGAGGACATGTACATAACCTTACGACTACGACAACTACTACTACAACTAACCCATCTCTTTGGGAAGACCTGTTTGTGTGCTCTTGAGTGGTGACCTGTACTTTGAGTGCTGACCTATACTTAACTCTGTGAAGAAGTGTCTTGTTTGCTCCCGTGGACTGAACCAAGATGCCCTCCATCGAGCAACTTTACCAGCAACTAAAGGAAGAATTGAGGGCAGCGAAGATGGAGATACGGCGATTGACCGAGGAAAACAAGAGGATTCGTAGTAGTCCTCCTGTTTCGAGTCCTCAGGTCAAGAAGGGATCGTGGTCAGTGGCTGGACAGCAGGGGACGACGAAGTTGACGATCAAGAAGACGAATGGAAAGCCAGAAACGATGAAGAAGAAAGAGACTGCTGTGGAAACTCCCGTGGAAACCTCCAACGCATTCTCGGTGCTACCCGACGAATGTGAGTCTACTACTGGGATCGTCATGACGAACGACAACAAGGAAGGTAAGAATATTGTTGTTGTTGGGGATAGCCAGGTTAGATACATGGATAGAGCATTCTGCTTGAAGGACAGGAGTAGGAGACAAAGGGTATGCTTTCCTGGGGCTGGGATGGAGGACATTGTTAGCCGGCTTGACAACATCATGAACGGTAATGGGATCAATCCTATTATTTGCCTCAGTGCTGGAGGCAATGATGTAGGCAAGCGTAGAAGTGAGGATTTAGTTAGAAAGTTCAGGACAGCTATAGACATGATTAGGAAGAAGGGGGGGCGCCCTGTTATATGTGGCATTTTGCCAAGAAGAGGTGTTGGTAATGAATGGTTGTCCAGAGCAATTGGTATTAATTGTTGGCTGGATAAACACTGTAAGGATAATGCAGTACCATTCATTGACAACTGGGACAACTTCTATGGCCGAAATGACATGTATGCCAGGGATGGGGTTCACTTATCCAGGGCAGGTGTGGGTTTTCTTGCTAACTCAGTTGAGGGGGTTGTTAGGACTTTAAACTAGGATTAGTTAGAGGTATGGGTTTACAAATGATTAATAATGAGTATGGATATATTGACTTATGCTCTGATATTAAGAATCTTAATAGTAACTGTCATGGAGTAACTCTGGGTAATGATAATTTCAGAAATTGTGTAAAAACAAAGATGAATAGGAAAAATGTGCAGAAGAAAAAACATATGATGGTATTTTATGCTAACAGTCGAAGTGCAAGAAATAAAATTAATGAACTACGTTTGGTAGCATGTGCTGGGAACTTTGATATCATTGCATTAACTGAAACGTGGTATGATTTAAAGAGCCGGGATATGACTGTTGAGTGTAATATTCAGGGATTTAAGTTATTCAATGTGGATAGATGTAATGGGAAGGGGGGAGGAGTTGCATTCTATGTTCGAGAAAATATTAATTGTTGCATAAAAACAGGTATAAAAATAGATGGAGTAGTAACAGAGTCTGTTTGGGTAGAGTTGGTGGAGGGTCAAGAAAAACTAATTCTAGGTGTAATATACCGACCTCCAGGCTTGGATCACGATAGAGGGAGACTTCTTTGGGACGAAATTGTTAGGGCTTCTGTACACAGTAACGTAGTCATAGTAGGGGACTTTAACTTTAGCCAAATTGACTGGAATTCTTTGACAGGTAATCTAGAGTCCAGTGACTTCATGGAAACAGTTCAGGACTGTTTTCTGAAACAGAGTGTAACTGAACCTACCAGGGGTAATAATTTGCTAGACCTAGTCTTGTCAAATAAGGAAACACTCGTGAATAATCTGGAGATCACTGAAGAGCTTGGAGCAAGTGATCACAAATCCATCACCTTTAGCATTAATTGGGAATGCAAGAATAATGATAATACAGTAAAAATCCCCGATTTTCGTTCTGCCGATTATAATGGACTTAGGGAACATCTGTCTAATCTTGATTGGGGTTATCTAGCTAATGATTTTATTGACGATAATCATACTTATGAATATGAAGGGATCTGCTTTTATGATTGTTTTCTTAATAATGTACACAGTGCCCAGAGTATATACATTCCCCAGAGAGAAATTAGGTCTAATAATAACGATCCCAAATGGGTTAACAGGAGGCTAAAGCATCTATTAGGGGAGAAAAGGGGAATTTATAGGCGCATCAGAAGAGGAGAGGTTAACCTTACTGACCAATATGTTCAGCTTAAAAGAGAAGTAAAAAAAGCGATTAGAAAGGCTAAACGTGACTATGAAATTAGAGTTGCTAATGAATCAAAGACTAATCCAAAGGGGTTCTTTCAAGTGTATAGGACGAAGGTGAAGGAAAAAGTAGGACCTCTGAAATCTGGGAATGGACAGCTGACGGATAATGAACTAGAAAAGTGTTCCTTATTTAATGACTATTTTTTGTCAGTTTTTACACAGGAAGATGTTTGTAGATGAATGGTTCAGAGAACCGACATGTTGATAAATTAGACACATGTGCAACTCTTGGGTATCTTTATTGAGGAAACGTTTCGCCACACAGTGGCTTCATCAGTCCATACATGGGAGGAACTTGAAGAACAGGAGGAGAATGAGGTAATCAGTCCCTCAACCTTGAGTCGATGTGTTCAGTCCATCAATCTTGAGTAGAATACGGCAGATGAGCGGAGAAGCAGCTTATAAACCGTATGGCAGGAGAGGTGTAGCAGTCATAGGTAGTGTCACATTTGTTCAATGTGGAAGTAGGTTTATTTTTTATTATTATTTTTTTATTATCACACCGGCCGATTCCCACCAAGGCAGGGTGGCCTGAAAAAGAAAAACTTTCACCATCATTCACTCCATCACTGTCTTGCCAGAAGGGTGCTTTACACTACAGTTTTTAAACTGCAACATTAACACCCCTCCTTCAGAGTGCAGGCACTGTACTTCCCATCTCCAGGACTCAAGTCCGGCCTGCCGGTTTCCCTGAATCCCTTCATAAATGTTACTTTGCTCACACTCCAACAGCACGTCAAGTATTAAAAACCATTTGTCTCCATTCACTCCTATCAAACACGCTCACGCATGCCTGCTGGAAGTCCAAGCCCCTCGCACACAAAACCTCCTTTACCCCCTCCCTCCAACCCTTCCTAGGCCGACCCCTACCCCGCCTTCCTTCCACTACAGACTGATACACTCTTGAAGTCATTCTGTTTTGCTCCATTCTCTCTACATGTCCGAACCACCTCAACAACCCTTCCTCAGCCCTCTGGACAACAGTTTTGGTAATCCCGCACCTCCTCCTAACTTCCAAACTACGAATTCTCTGCATTATATTCACACCACACATTGCCCTCAGACATGACATCTCCACTGCCTCCAGCCTTCTCCTCGCTGCAACATTCATCACCCACGCTTCACACCCATATAAGAGCGTTGGTAAAACTATACTCTCATACATTCCCCTCTTTGCCTCCAAGGACAAAGTTCTTTGTCTCCACAGACTCCTAAGTGCACCACTCACTCTTTTTCCCTCATCAATTCTATGATTCACCTCATCTTTCATAGACCCATCTGCTGACACGTCCACTCCCAAATATCTGAATACGTTCACCTCCTCCATACTCTCTCCCTCCAATCTGATATTCAATCTTTCATCACCTAATCTTTTTGTTATCCTCATAACCTTACTCTTTCCTGTATTCACCTTTAATTTTCTTCTTTTGCACACCCTACCAAATTCATCCACCAATCTCTGCAACTTCTCTTCAGAATCTCCCAAGAGCACAGTGTCATCAGCAAAGAGCAGCTGTGACAACTCCCACTTTGTGTGTGATTCTTTATCTTTTAACTCCACGCCTCTTGCCAAGACCCTCGCATTTACTTCTCTTACAACCCCATCTATAAATATATTAAACAACCACGGTGACATCACACATCCTTGTCTAAGGCCTACTTTTACTGGGAAAAAATTTCCCTCTTTCCTACATACTCTAACTTGAGCCTCACTATCCTCGTAAAAACTCTTCACTGCTTTCAGTAACCTACCTCCTACACCATACACTTGCAACATCTGCCACATTGCCCCCCTATCCACCCTGTCATACGCCTTTTCCAAATCCATAAATGCCACAAAGACCTCTTTAGCCTTATCTAAATACTGTTCACTTATATGTTTCACTGTAAACACCTGGTCCACACACCCCCTACCTTTCCTAAAGCCTCCTTGTTCATCTGCTATCCTATTCTCCGTCTTACTCTTAATTCTTTCAATTATAACTCTACCATACACTTTACCAGGTACACTCAACAGACTTATCCCCCTATAATTTTTGCACTCTCTTTTATCCCCTTTGCCTTTATACAAAGGAACTATGCATGCTCTCTGCCAATCCCTAGGTACCTTACCTTCTTCCATACATTTATTAAATAATTGCACCAACCACTCCAAAACTATATCCCCACCTGCTTTTAACATTTCTATCTTTATCCCATCAATCCCGGCTGCCTTACCCCCTTTCATTTTACCTACTGCCTCACGAACTTCCCCCACACTCACAACTGGCTCTTCCTCACTCCTACAAGATGTTATTCCTCCTTGCCCTATACACGAAATCACAGCTTCCCTATCTTCATCAACATTTAACAATTCCTCAAAATATTCCTTCCATCTTCCCAATACCTCTAACTCTCCATTTAATAACTCTCCTCTCCTATTTTTAACTGACAAATCCATTTGTTCTCTAGGCTTTCTTAACTTGTTAATCTCACTCCAAAACTTTTTCTTATTTTCAACAAAATTTGTTGATAACATCTCACCCACTCTCTCATTTGCTCTCTTTTTACATTGCTTCACCACTCTCTTAACTTCTCTCTTTTTCTCCATATACTCTTCCCTCCTTGCATCACTTCTACTTTGTAAAAACTTCTCATATGCTAACTTTTTCTCCCTTACTACTCTCTTTACATCATCATTCCACCAATCGCTCCTCTTCCCTCCCGCACCCACTTTCCTGTAACCACAAACTTCTGCTGAACACTCTAACACTACATTTTTAAACCTACCCCATACCTCTTCGACCCCATTGCCTATGCTCTCATTAGCCCATCTATCCTCCAATAGCTGTTTATATCTTACCCTAACTGCCTCCTCTTTTAGTTTATAAACCTTCACCTCTCTCTTCCCTGATGCTTCTATTCTCCTTGTATCCCATCTACCTTTTACTCTCAGTGTAGCTACAACTAGAAAGTGATCTGATATATCTGTGGCCCCTCTATAAACATGTACATCCTGAAGTCTACTCAACAGTCTTTTATCTACCAATACATAATCCAACAAACTACTGTCATTTCGCCCTACATCATATCGTGTATACTTATTTATCCTCTTTTTCTTAAAATATGTATTACCTATAACTAAACCCCTTTCTATACAAAGTTCAATCAAAGGGCTCCCATTATCATTTACACCTGGCACCCCAAACTTACCTACCACACCCTCTCTAAAAGTTTCTCCTACTTTAGCATTCAAATCCCCTACCACAATTACTCTCTCACTTGGTTCAAAGGCTCCTATACATTCACTTAACATCTCCCAAAATCTCTCTCTCTCCTCTGCATTCCTCTCTTCTCCAGGTGCATACACGCTTATTATGACCCACTTCTCGCATCCAACCTTTACTTTAATCCACATAATTCTTGAATTTACACATTCATATTCTCTTTTCTCCTTCCATAACTGATCATTTAACATTACTGCTACCCCTTCCTTTGCTCTAACTCTCTCAGATACTCCAGATTTAATCCCATTTATTTCCCCCCACTGAAACTCTCCTACCCCCTTCAGCTTTGTTTCGCTTAGGGCCAGGACATCCAACTTCTTTTCATTCATAACATCAGCAATCATCTGTTTCTTGTCATCCGCACTACATCCACGCACATTTAAGCAACCCAGTTTTATAAAGTTTTTCTTCTTCTCTTTTTTAGTAATTGTATACAGGAGAAGGGGTTACTAGCCCATTGCTCCCGGCATTTTAGTCGCCTCATACGACACGCATGGCTTACGGAGGAAAGATTCTTTTCCACTTCCCCATGGACAATAGAAGAAATAAAAAAGAACAAGAGCTATTTAGAAAAAGGAGAAAAACCTAGATGTATGTATATATATATATGCATGTGCGTGTCTGTGAAGTGTGACCAAAGTGTAAGTAGGAGTAGCAAGATATCCCTGTTATCTTAGCGTGTTTATGAGACAGAAAAAGAAACCAGCAATCCTACCATCATGCAAAACAGTTACAGGTTTTTGTTTCACAGTCATCTGGCAGGACGGTAGTACTTCCCTGGGTGGTTGCTGTCTACCAACCAAGAATTAGGCAAGCGAAGAATTCCTAAGTATTAAGATCCCAAGAAGTTGCAGTGTCTGACAGGTTTGTAGATGAATGGTTCAGAGAACCGACATGTTGATAAATTAGACACATGTGCAACTCTTGGGAATCTTTATTGAGGAAACGTTTCGCCACACAGTGGCTTCATCAGTCCATACATAGGAGAAACTTGAAGAACAGGAGGAGAATGAGGTAATCAGTCCCTCAACCTTGAGTCGATGTGTTCAGTCCATCAATCTTGAGTAGAATACGGCAGATGAGCGGAGAAGCAGCTTATAAACCGTATGGCAGGAGAGGTGTAGCGTGTAGTGTGGCGAAACGTTTCCTCAATAAAGATACCCAAGAGTTGCACATGTGTCTAATTTATCAACAGGAAGATGTAAATGAGATTCCAGTAATTAACAATTATTTAGTTCCTGATGAATTTAAGTTAACTAATATTACTGTCACGAGGGACATGGTTATTAAACAGTTAGACAAACTGAAACAAAATAAGTCCCCGGGACCCGATGAGTTGTTTTCAAGGGTACTTAAGGAATGCAAGATGGAGCTTAGTCAGCCATTAACGAGCGTATTCAATGCGTCCATCCTTACCAGTGTTGTGCCAGAGATGTGGAAGATGGCTAATGTGGTTCCTATATTCCACTCCTTCAAATTACCGTCCAATAAGCCTGACATCTATAGTGGGCAAGTTATTAGAATCAATTATAGCTGACATTATCAGAAGTCACCTTGAAGAGCATAACTTGATAAATGAATCTCAGCATGGATTCACGAGAGGTCGTTCCTGCCTGACAAACTTACTGACGTTCTTCAATAGAACATTTGAGGCAGTTGACAGTGATAAGGAATATGATATTGTTTATTTGGATTTTAGTAAAGCCTTCGACAGAGTACCTCACAAGAGACTCTTAAGAAAAGTGGCAGCTCATGGTATAGGAGGTAAAGTTCTAGCATGGATTGAGGCATGGCTTACCAATAGAAAGCAGAGAGTTACCATTAATGGAGTGAAATCTGAATGGGGATTAGTCACTAGTGGCGTTCCACAAGGATCAGTTTTAGGCCCTCTCTTGTTCATAATTTACATTAATGACCTTGATGAAGGGATTACTAGTGACATGAGTAAGTTTGCTGATGATACAAAGATAGGCCGTATAATTCACTCTGAGGAGGATATCAATGAACTCCAGGACGATTTGAACAAATTAATGTCTTGGTCTGAGAAATGGCAGATGAAGTTTAATGTGGATAAGTGTAAGGTACTTGCCCTTGGTAATGAAAATAACCCTCGAAGCTATAATCTAGGTGAAGTAGAGCTTGGTCATACAGAATGTGAAAAAGACTTGGGAGTCATGGTAAGCAGAAATCTAAAGCCAAGACAGCAGTGCCTCAGTGTGCGCAACAAGGCCAACAGATTACTTGGATTTATCTCAAGAAGTATAAGTAACAGAAGTCCAAAAGTTATTTTACAGCTCTATACATCACTAGTGAGGCCTCATTTAGATTATGCTGCTCAGTTTTGGTCCCCTTACTACAGGATGGACATAGACTCATTAGAGAACATACAGAGAAGAATGACTAAAATGATTTACTGTGTAAGGAACCTCCCGTATGAAGATAGACTTAAAGCCTTAAATCTCCACTCTCTGGAGAGGCGTAGAATGAGGGGAGATATCATTGAAGTGTATAAGTGGATGACGGGCATAAACAAGGGAGACATTAATAAAGTACTGAGGGTGTCGAACCAGGTAAGAACCAGGAATAATGGATTTAAGTTGGATAAATTTAGATTTAGAAAGGACATAGGTAAGTACTGGTTTTCTAACAGAGTTGTAGATGCGTGGAACAGTCTTCCCAGTGGGGTGATAGAGGTTAGGACCTTGGGTAGCTTTAAGAAGAGACTGGACAAATATATGAGTGGGAGGGGCTGGGTTTGATTGGTGTCAAGGGGTACAGGAGTTATTTCTTGAGTAGCTTTAGGTAGATGTCGTTTTGATAAGGCCCTGCCTCGTATGGGCCAGTAGGCCTTCTGCAGTGTTCCTACATTCTTATGTTCTTATGTTCCACTGGGGAATCCCGCCTACCAGTGAACATGCCCTCGTCTGCTACACCTGACGTTACTATATAAGCGCCAGGGTCCTTTCTTTTGCTTCAGAATCTCCACGACTATGGTGCTCTTCGCACCTACTCCTAGGTTGAGGGACTGATTACCTCTTCTGTACATAGTTCTACTGTCTTCAAGTTATGTTCTAGAATTTGTATTGATAAAGCCACTGGATGGCGAAACGTCTACAATAAAGATACCCAGATGTTGCACATGTGTCTTAATCTCAAGTTGTCGGTATTATATACCATTCGTACACAACTTGTCAGACACTGCAACATCATGGAATCTTAATTCTGAGGACATGTACATAACCTTCACGACTACGACAACTACTACTACAACTAACCCATCTCTTTGGGAAGGACCTACTTCCACTGGGGAATCCCGCCTACCAGTGAACATGCCCTCGTCTGCTACACCTGACGTTACTATATAAGCGCCAGGGTCCTTTCTTTTGCTTCAGAATCTCCACGACTATGGTGCTCTTCGCACCTACTCCTAGGTTGAGGGACTGATTACCTCTTCTGTACATAGTTCTACTGTCTTCAAGTTATGTTCTAGAATTTGTATTGATAAAGCCACTGGATGGCGAAACGTCTACAATAAAGATACCCAGATGTTGCACATGTGTCTTAATCTCAAGTTGTCGGTATTATATACCATTCGTACACAACTTGTCAGACACTGCAACATCATGGAATCTTAATTCTGAGGACATGTACATAACCTTCACGACTACGACAACTACTACTACAACTAACCCATCTCTTTGGGAAGGACCTACTTCCACTGGGGAATCCCGCCTACCAGTGAACATGCCCTCGTCTGCTACACCTGACGTTACTATATAAGCGCCAGGGTCGTTTCTTTTGCTTCAGAATCTCCCTAAAGAGGGAGCCAAGGCCGGGCCACCACTTGGAAAAGGCCCGGGCCGGGAGAATACCGGCGAATATTTAATAATAATAATAATCCAAGAAGTGTCGGCAATCAGCCAGACAGCACCCCGCACAGATGAATTGTTTGTATACACGAGGTCCCAAAGTTACTAGCGCCCCAGGTAACACAACCACACTTACAAACTTGGCACTCTCAGATGGTTATAATTATAACTTAATATTTAAAGGGGGTGGAGCGGTAAGCGTTGGCTTACCGCTTCACTCCCTAAGCTAACTTTCTGTTCAGTTTTGTAACCTGTAAATCGTCATACGAATACTTATGAAATAATAACTATGCATAAAACAAATATTTCTTAAAAAATATCTCTTTCATAGGTCAAATAATATATACTTTTACGTTTTTTTAAGAAATTTAGATTTTTAAAATGTATATCCATCCATTTTACAAACCCTCAACCAGAGTAATTAGATATCCTCGAAGGAATACCTTCAAATAGTTGCCAGAATTTAAAAAAAAGAATTCTTCCTCCAAAGTTTTATTGTTTCTTTCATAAGAAAGTTGTATCTGACTGGCTTCGAATTTCCAAGACTGGTGTACAGTACCTATGGCAAAGTTCATGCAACTATAGATATCTGCAGGCGTCCTAAGGTCAAAGCTACGTAACTCATTCCAATAATGAGTTCGATAACTTTCAAAAGCCTCTTCTGTCTGGCTTCAGACATTCAGAGAAGGTGTATTCCTCACAGACAAGGGCGAAGAGTGAAACAGAGAATGGAAACAGAGTAGTGTTGTTACTCATTGATCAAAGTAGGTTCATCATTTTGCATTCTAATGGTGATAAATGGTTTAAAAAACCGACAAGGTGAAGGTTGAGACACTTATGCAACATATGGGAATCTCAATAAAGATTCCCATGTGTTGCATAAGTGTCTCAACCTTCAGCATTCTAATGGACTGATTCTAAAGAAATTAATTCTTTCGAGGTCACTGAATGAGCAATAAATCCATGGTAAGGACTTACCGCCTGCTTTGCAGACTAAAATCATATAAGCCGTCTTCCATATCTGCAAGACGATGCTCGCTTGTAGTGATATACTGAGACTAGGTTCCCGTAACATTCATTAACAAACAGTAAGAACAGCTCGTCGGAGATCAGAATTTATTTTTGCATTAATCTGTTTACTTGTTTGATAACTGTGTCTCTAGTAACTATAATATTACGTGATTTCTTTTCACCAGATCCTTTTTAAACAGTCGGCTTCTGAGATTAAATATTTCTTCTTAGATTCTTGTATGAACACGGAGGTGAACATATGTTAAAAATTAAAAGAGAGAGAGAGAGAGAGAGAGAGGAGCAGGAGACAGACAGACAGGCAAACAGACAGACAGGCAGGCAGACAGACAGACAGACAGATAGACAGACAGACAGACAGACGGACAGACAAACACTGCGTCAACCTGTCCCTCCCATCATACATGATGAGAAAAATACGTTTCAGAAGATTTGGAAGTCCCTAGAAGACGCATCCCTTCCACTCTCACCCTCTCCTCCCACTTTCACCCTCTCCTCCCACTCTGATCCTCTCCTCCCACTCTCGCCCTCTCCTCCCACTCTCACCCTCTCCTCCCACTCTCATCCCCTTCACCTCCACCACTTCTTCCCCTCTCACAACCCCAACACAAAACATATGCAAATATGTTTGGAGCGATAGTTGAGGGAGGCGCCGCTAGAGAGTGGTGGCTCTGGTGTCGTAAAGAAAGGATCATTGCAGGGAAGTGAGGGATTAGAATAGCTGATGGGGAGACGTTCCCCAAAGACCCCTCCCCAGCGTCCCCAAGAACCGTCCCCAGCGTTTCAAAACCTCGTCCCCAGCGCCTACAAAACCACCACGCTGTTTTATAACACTTTGCGTGAGACAGATGAAGGAGGTGCCGAGGGTGAAGTTAGAGTCGTGGTGCTGGTGGTGCTGGTGGTTTGGGGATGGTGCCGATTGTGGTGGAGGTGCTTATGATTGTGAATGTGGTATTGATGATTTTGGTGATGGTGCTGGTGACGTGCGGGAAGAATAGTGATTGTGGAATTCATCATAGTGGGGATCGGCTGATTGTCTTTATGATGTGCTGATGATTGCAATAGTAGTGATAAATCTATATATATATATATATATATATATATATATATATATATATATATATATATATATATATATATATATATATATATATATATATATATATTATTTGTGTGTATTTCAATAAATTTTATTCAAACTCATTCTCTGATCTGCAATTTAAGGACGAAATTACCCAAAATCTCCAGGTTAATTATTAAATGAAAAACTGTTTTTTCCGGGAATTTTATACTCTTTTTTTCACTTTTTTAATTATTCGGGTGAAATGTGGATGTGGGGGAGATGATGAGGCTTCTGGGTAGGGGTAGATGTGATGGTAGTGTGGGGGTGGTAGATGTGATGGTAGTGTAGGGGTGGTAGATGTGATGGTAGTGTGAGGATGGTAGATGTGATGGTAGTGTGGGGGTGGTAGATGTGATAGTGTAGTGTAGATGTGTTGGTAGTGTGGGGGTGGTAGATGTGATGGTAGTGCTAGTGGGGGTGGGTAGATGTGATGGTTGTGTCGGGGTGGTAGATGTGATGGTTGTGTAGGGGTGGTAGATGTGATGGTAGTGTAGGGGTGGTAGATGTGATGGTAGTGTAGATGTGTTGGTAGTGTGGGGGTGGTAGATGTGATATGGTAGTGTGATGGTATGGTACATGTGATGGTAGTGTGAGGATGGTAGATGTGATGGTAGTGTGGGGGTGGTAGATGTGATGGTAGTGTAGGGGTGGTAGATGTGATGGTAGTGTAGGGGTGGTAGATGTGATGGTAGTGTAGGGGTGGTAGATGTGATGGTAGTGTTGGGGTGGTAGATGTGATGGTAGTGTGGGGGTGGTAGATGTGATGGTAGTGTAGGGGTGGTAGATGTGATGGTAGTGTAGGGGTGGTAGATGTGATGGTAGTGTAGGGGTGGTAGATGTGATGGTAGTGTGTGGTTGGTAGATGTGATGGTAGTGTGGGGGTTGTAGATGTGATCGTAGTGTAGGGGTGGTAGATGTGATGGTAGTGTGGGGGTGGTAGATGTGATGGTAGTGTAGGGGTGGTAGATGTGATGGTAGTGAGAGGATGGTAGATGTGATGGTAGTGTGGGGGTAGTAGATGTGATCGTAGTGTAGGGGTGGTAGATGTGATGGTAGTGTGGGGGTGGTAGATGTGATGGTAGTGTAGGGGTGGTAGATGTGATGGTAGTGTGAGGATGGTAGATGTGATGGTAGTGTAGGGGTGGTAGATGTGATGGTAGTGTGAGGATGGTAGATGTGATGGTAGTGTAGGGGTGGTAGATGTGATGGTAGTGTGAGGATGGTAGATGTGATGGTAGTGTAGGGGTGGTAGATGTGATGGTAGTGTAGGGGTGTTAGATGTGATGGTAGTGTAGGGATGGTAGATGTGATGGCAGTGTGAGGATGGTAGATGTGATGGTAGAGTAGGGGTGGTAGATGTGATGGTAGTGAGAGGATGGTAGATGTGATGGTAGTGTGGGGGTAGTAGATGTGATCGTAGTGTAGGGGTGGTAGATGTGATGGTAGTGTGGGGGTGGTAGATGTGATGGTAGTGTAGGGGTGGTAGATGTGATGGTAGTGAGAGGATGGTAGATGTGATGGTAGTGTGGGGGTGGTAGATGTGATGGTAGTGTAGGGATGGTAGATGTGATGGTAGTGTGGGGGTGGTAGATGTGATGGTAGTGTAGGGGTGGTAGATGTGATGGTAGTGTGAGGATGGTAGATGTGATGGTAGTGTAGGGGTGGTAGATGTGATGGTAGTGTGAGGATGGTAGATGTGATGGTAGTGTAGGGGTGGTAGATGTGATGGTAGTGTGAGGATGGTAGATGTGATGGTAGTGTAGGGGTGGTAGATGTGATGGTAGTGTAGGGGTGTTAGATGTGATGGTAGTGTAGGGATGGTATATGTGATGGCAGTGTGAGGATGGTAGATGTGATGGTAGAGTAGGGGTGGTAGATGTGATGGTAGTGTAGGGGTGGTAAATGTGATGGTAGTGTGGGGGTGGTAGATGTGATGGTAGTGTGGGGGTGGTAGATGAGATGGTAGTGTAGGAGTGGTAGATGTGATGGTAGTGTAGGGGTGGTAGATGTGATGGTAGTGTAGGGGTGGTAGATGTGATGGTAGTGTGGGGGTGGTAGATGTGATGGTAGTGTGGGGGTGGTAGACGTGATGGTAGTGTAGGGGTGGTAGATGTGATGATAGTGTGGGGGTGGTAGATGTGATGGTAGTGTGGGGGTGGTAGATGTGATGGTAGTGTGGGGGTGGTAGACGTGATGGTAGTGTAGGGGTGGTAGATGTGATGATAGTGTGGGGGTGGTATAAGTGATGGTAGTGTGGGGGTGGTAGATGTGATGGTAGTGTGGGGGTGGTAGATGTGATGGTAATGTAGGGATGGTAGATGTGATGGTAGTGTGGGGTGGTAGATATGATGGTAGTGTGGGGGTGGTAGATGTGATGGTAGTGTGGGGTGGTAGATATGATGGTAGTGTGGGGGTGGTAGATGTGATGGTAGTGTGACGATGGTAGATGTGATGTTAGTGTAGGGGTGGTAGATGTGATGGTAGTGTAGGGATGGTAGATGTGATGGTAGTGTAGGGGTGGTAGATGTGATGGTAGTGTAGGGATGGTAGATGTGATGGTAGTGTAGGGGTGGTAGATGTGATGGTAGTGTAGGGGTGGTAGATGTGATGGTAGTGTAGGGGTGGTAGATGTGATGGTAGTGTAGGGGTGGTAGATGTGATGGTAGTGTAGGGGTGGTAGATGTGATGGTAGTGTAGGGGTGGTAGATGTGATGGTAGTGTAAGGGTGGTAGATGTGATGGTAGTGTAGGGGTGGTAGATGTGATGGTAGTGTAGGGGTGGTAGATGTGATGGTAGTGTAGGGGTGGTAGATGTGATGGTAGTGTAGGGGTGGTAGATGTGATGGTAGTGTAGGGGTGGTAGATGTGATGGTAGTGTAGGAGTGGTAGATGTGATGATAGTGTAGTGTAGGGGTGGTAGATGTGATGGTAGTGTAGGGGTGGTAGATGTGATGGTAGTGTATGGTAGTGTAGGAGTGGTAGATGTGATGGTAGTGTGGGGGTGGTAGATGTGATGGTAGTGTAGGGGTGGTAGATGTGATGGTAGTGTAGGGGTGGTAGATGTGATGGTAGTGTAGGGGTGGTAGATGTGATGGTAGTGTAGGGGTGGTAGATGTGATGGTAGTGTAGGGGTGGTAGATGTGATGGTAGTGTAGGGGTGGTAGATGTGATGGTAGTGTAGGGGTGGTAGATGTGATGGTAGTGTAGGGGTGGTAGATGTGATGGTAGTGTAGGGGTGGTAGATGTGATGGTAGTGTAGGGGTGGTAGATGTGATGGTAGTGTAGGGGTGGTAGATGTGATGGTAGTGTGGGGGTGGTAGATGTGATGGTAGTGTAGGGGTGGTAGATGTGATGGTAGTGTGAGGATGGTAGATGTGATGTTAGTGTAGGGGTGGTAGATGTGATGGTAGTGTAAGGGTGGTAGATGTGATGGTAGTGTAGGGGTGGTAGATGTGATGGTAGTGTAGGGGTGGTAGATGAGATGGTAGTGTAGGAGTGGTAGATGTGATGGTAGTGTAGGAGTGGTAGATGTGATGGTAGTGTAGGGGTGGTAGATGTGATGGTAGTGTAGGGGTGGTAGATGTGATGGTAGTGTAGGGGTGGTAGATGTGATGGTAGTGTAGGGGTGGTAGATGTGATGGTAGTGTAGGGGTGGTAGATGTGATGGTAGTGTAGGGGTGGTAGATGTGATGGTAGTGTAGGGGTGGTAGATGTGATGGTAGTGTGGGGGTGGTAGATGTGATGGTAGTGTAGGGGTGGTAGATGTGATGGTAGTGTAGGGGTGGTAGATGTGATGGTAGTGTAGGGGTGGTAGATGTGATGGTAGTGTGGGGTTGTAGGTATGAAGGTAGTGTAGGGGTGGCAGATGTGGTGGTAGTGTAGGGGTGGTAGATGTGATGGTAGTGTAGGGATGGTAGATGTGATGGTAGTGTAGGGGTGGTAGATGTGATGGTAGTGTAGGGGTGGTAGATGTGATGGTAGTGTAGGGGTGGTAGATGTGATGGTAGTGTAGGGGTGGTAGATGTGATGGTAGTGTGGGGGTGGTAGATGTGATGGTAGTGATGTGATGGTAGTGTAGGGGTGGTAGATGTGATGGTAGTGTAGGGGTGGTAGATGTGATGGT
Source organism: Cherax quadricarinatus (assembly GCF_038502225.1). Lineage (NCBI taxonomy): Eukaryota > Metazoa > Arthropoda > Malacostraca > Decapoda > Parastacidae > Cherax > Cherax quadricarinatus. The sequence continues at coordinate 86,987 of NW_027195487.1, forward strand.
AGTGTAGGGGTGGTAGATGTGATGGTAGTGTGGGGGTGGTAGATGTGATGGTAGTGTAGGGGTGGTAGATGTGATGGTAGTGTAGGGGTGGTAGATGTGATGGTAGTGTAGGGGTGGTAGATGTGATGGTAGTGTAGGGGTGGTAGATGTGATGGTAGTGTGGGGGTGGTAGATGTGATGGTAGTGTGGGGGTGGTAGATGTGATGGTAGTGTGGGGGTGGTAGATGTGATGGTAGTGTAGGGGTGATGGATGTGATGGTAGTGTAGGGGTGGTAGATGTGATGGTAGTGTGGGGGTGGAAGATGTGATGGTAGTGTAGGGGTGTAGTGCGAAGGTAGTGTAGGGGTGGTAGATGTGATGGTAGTGTAGGGGTGGTAGATGTGATGGTAGTGTGGGGGTGGTAGATGTGATGGTAGTGTAGGGGTGGTAGATGTGATGGTAGTGTGGGGGTGGTAGATGTGATGGTAGTGTAGGGGTGGTAGATGTGATGGTAGTGTAGGGGTGGTAGATGTGATGGTAGTGTAGGGGTGGTAGATGTGATGGTAGTGTGGGGGTGGTAGATGTGATGGTAGTGTAGGGGTGGTAGATGTGATGGTAGTGTAGGGATGGTAGATGTGATGGTAGTGTGAGGATGGTAGATGTGATGGTAGTGTGGGGGTGGTAGATGTGATGGTAGTGTAGGGGTGGTAAATGTGATGGTAGTGTGGGGGTGGTAGATGTGATGGTAGTGTGGGGGTGGTAGATGTGATGGTAGTGTAGATGTGGGTAGTGTAGGGGTGGTAGATGTGATGGTAGTGTGGGGGTGGTAGATGTGATGGTAGTGTAGGGGTGGTAGATGTGATGGTAGTGTGGGGGTGGTAGATGTGATGGTAGTGTGGGGGTGGTAGATGTGATGGTAGTGTAGGGGTGATAGATGTGATGGTAGTGTGGGGGTGGTAGATGTGATGGTAGTGTAAGGGTGGTAGATGTGATGGTAGTGTGGGGGTGGTAGATGTGATGGTAGTGTGAGGATGGTATGTGTGATGGTAGTGGGTGGTGGTAGATGTGATGGTAGTGTAGGGGTGGTGAATGTGATTGTAGTGTGGGGGTGATAGATGTGATGGTAGTGTGGGGTGGTAGATGTGATGGTAGTGTAGGGGTGGTAGATGTGATGGTAGTGTAGGGGTGATAGATTTGATAGTAGTGTGAGGGTGGTAGACGTGATGGTAGTGTGGTGGTGGTAGATGTGATGGTAGTGTAGGGGTGATAGATGTGATGGTAGTGTAGAGGTGATAGATGTGATGGTAGTGTGGGGGTGGTAGATGTGATGGTAGTGTGGGGGTGGTAGATGTGATGGTAGTGTGGAGGTGGTAGATGTGATGGTAGTGTGGGAGCGGTAGATGTGATGGTAGTGTGGGGGTGGTAGATGTGATGGTAGTGTGGGGGTGGTAGATGTGATGGTAGTGTAGGGGTGGTAGATGTGATGGTAGTGTGGTGGTGGTAGATGTGATGGTAGTGTGGGGGTGGTAGATGTGATGGTAGTGTGGTGGTGATAGATGTGATGGTAGTGTGGGGGTGGTAGATGTGATGGTAGTGTAGGGGTGATAGATGTGATGGTAGTGTGGGGGTGGTAGATGTGATGGTAGTGTAGGGGTGATAGATGTGATGGTAGTGTGGGGGTGGTAGATGTGATGGTAGTGTGAGGGTGGTAAATGTGATGGTAATGTAGGTGTGGTAGATGTGATGGTAGTATGTGATGGTAGTGTAGGGGTGATAGATGTGAAGGTAGTGTGGGAGTGGTAGATGTGATGGTAGTGTGGGGGTGGTAGATGTGATGGTAGTGTAGGGGTGATAGATGTGATGGTAGTGTGGGAGTGGTAGATGTGATGGTAGTGTGGGGGTGGTAGATGTGATGGTAGTGTGGGGGTGGTAGATGTGATGGTAGTGTGGGGGTTGTAGATGTGATGGTAGTGTGGGGGTGGTAGATGTGATGGTAGTGTGGGAGTGGTAGATGTGATGGTAGTGTGGGGGTGGTAGATGTGATGGTAGTGTGGGGGTTGTAGATGTGATGGTAGTGTGGGGGTGGTAGATGTGATGGTAGTGTGGGGGTGGTAGATGTGATGGTAGTGTTGGGGATGGTAGATGTGATGGAGTTATGGGAGTGGTAGATGTGATGGTAGTGTGGGGGTGATAGATGTGATGGTAGTGTTCCGTGGTAGATGTGATGGTAGTGTGGGGGTGGTAGATGTGATGGTAGTGTTCCGTGGTAGATGTGATGGTAGTGTGGGGGTGATAGATGTGATGGTAGTGTGGGGGTGGTAGATGTGATGGTAGTGTAGGGGTGATAGATGTGAAGGTAGTGTGGGAGCTGTAGATGTGATGATAGTGTAGGGGTGGTAGATGTGATGGTAGTGGGGGAGTGGTAGATGTGATGGTAGTGTGCGGGTGGTAGATGTGATGGTAGTGTAGGGGTGGTAGATGTGATGGTAGTGTTGGGGATGGTAGATGTGATGGAAGTATGGGAGTGGTAGATGTGATGGTAGTGTTCCGTGGTAGATGTGATGGTAGAAGTAATGATAGTGTACGGTAGTATAGGTGTGGTAATAGTAATGTTAATGGTGGGGGTGTTGATAATGGGAGTAGTGATGGTGGGGGTGGTAGAGGTGTTGGTGATGGTGGTGTTGGGGTGGGAGAGTTATCCCGGTGGTAAAGATGGTTGTGGGGATGGTACCTGTTGGATGGGGTGATAGAGTTGTTGATACGGAGTAGTAGTAGATGTGTTCGTAGTGATGGTGGTAGAGGTATTGTGGCGGTGGTAGCATAAATGGTGGTGGTGGTGGTGGTGGTAGTAGATATTTTGGTGGTTGTCGTTGTAGAGATGATGGTGGGTGTGGTAGAAGTGTTGTTAGTGGTGGGAGTCGTAGATGCGTTAGGGGTGGTAGCAGTGCTGGTGGTAGTCCAGGTATTGGTAGAGGTATTGATGGTAGTAGTAATAGGGATTATCGGGGTGGTGGTGGAATCATCTACGTGTTAGTGGAAGGGAGGGTAGTAGTATTGTGATGGTAGAGCTGCTTGTAGTGGGTACTGTGGTATAATTATTATCATAGGGGAGCGCTAAACCCATAGGTATTGTACAGCCCCTGTTCGAGGGGGGTGGATGGAAGGCACTCAGCTCCAGTTCCCTAGATCAAGAGTCCCTCACCAGCATCAAGGAACCTCCCTTGAGAGGGGTTACTATGGTAGAGGTTTTAGACGTGTTGGTGATTGTATCAGAGGGTGTGGGGTAAGAGGCTTATGACTATATTCAAATGCGACCACGGTGTAATAGCGCACAAAATGTGTGATAAAGGAATAGCAGGAAAAGTTGGTAGATGGATTTATAACTTCCTAATAAATAGAACACAAAGAGTAAAAATAAACAGAGTATAGCCTGAGGTGGCTACAGTTTAAAGCTCTCTTCCACAAGGTACAGCACTCGCTCCCATCCTGTTCCTCATCCTCATATCTGACATAGACAGAGATGTAAACCAAAGCTCCGTGTCTTCCTTTGCGGATGACACCCGAATTACCATGACATTGTCCTCCATCGAACACATTTCCAGACTCCAAATAGACATCAACCAAATCTTTAAATGGGCATCAGAAAGCAATATGAAAAACTTGAGGAAATTAAAACTTTATTGGGTATTCAACAAATTCTAACCACTCAGTTGAGCGAAAAACTAATGTGAAGGACCTGGGAGTGATAGCGTCAGAGGATAGCACCTTAAAAGACCACAACAATATATCTACCTCATCTGCTAGAAAAATAATAAGATGGATAATGAGAACCTTCAAAACTAGGGACACCAAGCCCATGGTGATTCTCTTCAAACCGCCTGTTCTCTCTAGGCTGGAATACTGCTGAAGACTGACTGCTCCCTTCAAGGCAGGCGATATTGCTGACCTGGGGAATTTACAGAGAACTTTAACGGCACACATACGTACGATAAAACACCTAAATTACTGGGAACGGTTGAAGTCCCTTGATTTGTATTCCCTGGAATGCAAGAAAGAAAGAAACATGATAATATGCACTTGGAAATTCCTAGAGGGATTGGTACAAAACTTGCACACGAAAATCACTCCCTATGAAAGCAAAAGACTCGGCAGGAGATGCAACATTTTCCCAATGAAAAGCAGGGCTAGCACGAGTACGCTAAGAGACGGCACAGTAAATGAGGGATATTACCAATAGACCTCTGGCTGTCTTCAAGAAGGCGCTGGACAGGCAACTAAAGTCAGTACTTGACCAGCCAGGCTGTGGTTCGTACATCAGTTTGCTTGTAGCCAGCAATAAAGGCCTTGTTGGTCAGACCCTGATCCACCACCAGGTCTCCTGCCCGCGTTTCCCTGTTATTTGTCCATTACCCTGAACGGGTTTCCTTGTCATTTTCCACGGCCAAATTTAAACCAGCAAATAATAGAGCCTACTAGACTGGAGAATACACTAGACCTCATCTTCACTAACAATGATGATCTGATAAGAAATGTCACCATATCAAAAACAATATACTCAGATCACAACATAATTGAGGTTCAGACATGTATGCGTGGAGCCCCAGACCGACATAATGAGACTAGTCACGAGGGAGCATTCACCAAATTCAACTTCAATAACAAAAACATAAAGTGGGACCAAGTAAACCAAGTCCTAACCGATATAAGCTGGGAAGATATACTAAGCAACACAGACCCCAACGTATGCCTAGAACAGATTAACTTGGTGGTACTCGATGTATGCACAAGGCTTATTCCTCTAAGAAAAAGGAGGAGTAGATGTAAAATAGAAAGAGACAGGCGCTCCCTTTACAGGCGACGGAAAAGAATAACAGAGCGGCTAAAAGAGGTCAATATATCTGAAATGCGTACGGAGACACTGATCAGAGAAATAGCAAGCATCGAACTCAAGCTAAAGGAATCTTATAGGAGTCAGGAATCGCGGGAAGAACTAAAAGCCATAAATGAAATCGAAAGAAACCCAAAGTATTTCTTCTCCTATGCCAAATCAAAGTCGAGAACAACATCCAGTATTGGGCCCCTACTTAAACAAGATGGGTCCTACACAGATGACAGCAAGGAAATGAGTGAACTACTCAAGTCCCAATATGACTCAGTTTTTAGCAAGCCGCTAACCAGACTGAGAGTCGAAGATCAAAACGAATTTTTTATGAGAGAGCCACAAAATTTGGTTAACACAAGCCTATCCGATGTTATCCTGACGCCAAATGACTTCGAACAGGCGATAAATGACATGCCCATGCACTCTGCCCCAGGGCCAGACTCATGGAACTCCGTGTTCATCAAGAACTGCAAGAAGCCCCTATCACGAGCCTTTTCCATCCTATGGAGAGGGAGCATGGACACGGGGGTCGTCCCACAGTTACTAAAAACAACAGACATAGCCCCACTCCACAAAGGGGGCAGTAAAGCAACAGCAAAGAACTACAGACCGATAGCACTAACATCCCATATCATAAAAATCTTCGAAAGGGTCCTAAGAAGCAAGATCACCACCCATCTAGAAACCCATCAGTTACACAACCCAGGGCAACATGGGTTTAGAACAGGTCGCTCCTGTCTGTCGCAACTATTGGATCACTACGACAAGGTCCTAAATGCACTAGAAGATAAAAAGAATGCAGATGTAATATATACAGACTTTGCAAAAGCCTTCGACAAGTGTGACCATGGCGCAATAGCGCACAAAATGCGTGCTAAAGGGATAACAGGAAAAGTCGGTCGATGGATCTATAATTTCCTCACTAACAGAACACAGAGAGTAGTCGTCAACAGAGTAAAGTCCGAGGCAGCTACGGTGAAAAGCTCTGTTCCACAAGGCACAGTACTCGCTCCCATCTTGTTCCTCATCCTCATATCCGACATAGAGAAGGATGTCAGCCACAGCACCGTGTCTTCCTTTGCAGATGACACCCGAATCTGCATGACAGTGTCTTCCATTGCAGACACTGCAAGGCTCCAGGCGGACATCAACCGAATCTTTCAGTGGGCTGCAGAAAACAATATGAAGTTCAACGATGAGAAATTTCAATTACTCAGATATGGTAAACACGAGGAAATTAAATCTTCATCAGAGTACAAAACAAATTCTGGCCACAAAATAGAGCGAAACACCAACGTCAAAGACCTGGGAGTGATCATGGCGGAGGATCTCACCTCCAAGGACCATAACATTGTATCAATCGCATCTGCTAGAAAAATGACAGGATGGATAATGAGAACCTTCAAAACTAGGGAGGCCAAGCCCATGATGACACTCTTCAGGTCACTTGTTCTATCTAGGCTGGAATATTGCTGCACACTAACAGCACCTTTCAAGGCAGGTGAAATTGCTGACCTAGAAAATGTACAGAGAACCTTCACGGCGCGCATAACGGAGATAAAACACCTCAATTACTGGGAGCGCTTGAGGTTCCTGAACCTGTATTCCCTGGAACGCAGGCGGGGTTAATGTTGCAGTTTAAAAACTGTAGTGTAAAGAACCCTTCTGGCAAGACAGTGATGGAGTGAATGATGGTGAAAGTTTTCCTTTTTCGGGTCACCCTGCCTTGGTGGGAATCGGCCGATGTGTTAATAAAAACAAAAAACAAAAACAAAACAAAAAAAAAAGACATTACAGTTCATCAATTACATTAACACAGATATAGTATCACGTAAGACAGTCTTATCAAAGACGTAATACACTGGGAATATACTTTCTCAAGAAAGAGTTTCAGGTATACACAGTAGACTGAGCCGAAGCTGAATGAGTACCGTTTTCTCCTTATACACACGTATGGGCTAAGTACAAGCCCCTAAAGTTTATAGCGTAAACCTTGCTATGATGTCTTCTGCCAGAATATTGAAACTACTTCAGCGTAGTCAAGAGAGACACTGCCTAGACAAACCCTGTTGAACCACAGGTCACATCGGGTCACGTCATACTTAACATTTGGTGCCAACTTGTGACGTCACTAACCAGTCATATTCTTAAACTGTACATAGATAATTATGTACTTTTACATATTAATGAACTCATAACCAGACATATGAATACATGTATTCATTTCTTTAATAATCATATAACACATGATGAGGAATTAGTAGGATAATAATACAACGATACAGTAGCTTCGTTTTAGCTAATAACGAAGTTACTAGGCTGGTAGAGAGCAACCATCAGGGAGGTAACACCGTCCTACCAAGTGAGTATAAAATGTTTGTATTTGTTTCACATTATAGTGAGATTGGTGGTGTCTTTTTTCTGTCTCATAAACATGTAAGAGTTCGGATATGTCTTGCTGCTTCTACTTACACTTAGGTCACACTACACGTACATGTACACGTTTATGTATACGCACTCATCTGAGTTTTCTTTGATTTTATGCTAATAGTTTTTGCTCTTATTGCTTTTCCTTTCATATCCATGGAGAAGTTGAATAAGAATCTTTCCTCCGTAAGTCATGCGTGTTGTAAAAGTCAACTAAAATGCCAGGAACAATGGGTTAGTAACCCCTTTTCCAGTATAACTTACTAAAAAGAAAAAGAAGAAAACGGTCAAAGTGGGAAGTCTGAATGTGTGTGGATGTTGTGCGAATGATAAGAAAGATGATTGTGGATGTTATGAATGAGAAGTAGTTGGATGTCCTGGCTTTAAGTGAAACAAAGCTGAAGGGAGAGTTTCAATGAGGAGAAATAAATGGGATTAGGTCATGGGTTTTAAATAGAGCTAGAGCTAAAGAAGGATTTGTTTATGTATTTGAATGTACGTTTATGTATGTATATATTCAAGTATAAGTGTATGTTTGTACGTGTGTATGTGCGTGTGCCAGTTTGCGCGCGCGCGATGATGTATGTGTACTCTGGTGCATGTGTAGAGATGTAAAAGTGTGTAAAAAATATATATATACAAATTTGTGACCTTGTGGGCCTTTGCTGCCTTGTAAATATTAACCATGAGGGAAAAAAACGATTAATATTGTAAACTTGCATTTTTATGGATTTTTTTATTCCAGTGTCAACATTTCGTCGCTTCATTATCAAAAACTCTTGTTTGACTCCTGGGTAAACTTGTAATGGGTTTCCACAAAGAGTTTGACTAAAGGCTCATGGAAACTACCAGAGACCCGAGGGCTGCTTTTCTTCAAGGTTTTCTTTTATAATATGAGAACGCTTCCTCATTCAGTCAGCTTCAAATTTTCAGCTCTACTGAAATTATACTGTGGTAAGTTTGATGACACTGTTACAAAATATAGATCTCCAATGCAGGAATTATTGCCAGTGTAGACTTGCACATGGCAATAATTCCTGCACATGGAACTCTTACCATGTGCAGGTCTCCAGTGTTAGTGAAATATTGTTATGATAAGGTTGATGGAACTCTTACCATGTGCAGGTCTCCAGTGTTAGTGAAATATTGTTATGATAAGGTTGATGGAACTCTTACCATGTGCAGGTCTCCAGTGTTAGTGAAATATTGTTATGATAAGGTTGATGGAACTCTTACCATGTGCAGGTCTCCAGTGTTAGTGAAATATTGTTATGATAAGGTTGATGGAACTCTTACCATGTGCAGGTCTCCAGTGTTAGTGAAATATTGTTATGATAAGGTTGATGGAACTCTTACCATGTGCAGGACTCTACTGTTAGTGAAACATTAATATGGTAAGGTTGGTGGAACTATTACTATGTGCAGGACTCTAGTGTTACTTCAATGAAATAACAGGAAAGCAAGAAATATAATGACTTAGCTGAAACTAACTGTATGTGCAAAAAATATATATATATTATTGCTCTAATTGAGACCTGGTTCACTCTAGACATGGCTGCTGATTTCCACATTCAGGGAAGTAAATTATTCCACACTGACAGTGTCAACAAGAAACGGGGAGAAGTTGCAAGGTATGGTAACAAAAATTAAACAATAGCATCATAACCAATACAAATATGGAAGAAACGGACACGGAATATGTTTGCTGCAGTTCCTCGTAGGTCCGGACCTAGTTAGTAATTACGGAAAATTCTTTGGGATGAAATTGAGTAAGCGTCTGGAAATTAAAATGTTTTAACGGGAGATTTTTATTACAGCCAAATCGACTGGAGTAATCTGACAGGTAATCTAGAGTCTAATGACTGTCTTCTAAGGTCCAAGACTGTTTATCAAAACAATTTGTATCAGAAACAGCTAAAGGAAATAACCTGTTGGGCAACGATTCTCTGATAGATAATCTTGAGGTTAATGAAGTACTTGGAGAAAGTGATTAAAAATCATTTAGTTTTAATATCTCATGACATTGATGACTGTAACAGAGATAAGGTCACCAATTTTCGCGTTGCAGATTATATGGAGCTAAAGAATGACTGGAGAAGTGTGGACTGGAGTAACCTGGCTAGGGACTATTACAAGGGAGACCTGATAGAAGGTGATGGTTGCCAATGTGACAGTTTTCCAAAGGAAAGCACAAGCTAGCAACGGTGCACATATTTCTAATAGAGAAGTTAAATCAAACATGAATGACCCTAAATGGATTAGCAAAATACTCATAAATTCCTTGGATAAAAAGAGACACATTTACAGGCGAATCTAAGGTGAGTCGCATTATTAAGCATTATATTCAGTTTAAGAGAGAAATAAAAAACTAAAAAAAAAGCAATTAAAAGAGGATTAGAAATTAGAGTTGCGAGAGAAACAAAGACCAATCCCAAGGTTTTCTTTCAGGTGTATAGAAATAAGATTCGCGAATAGTTGTGCCCAATTAAATGTAACTCAGGTCAGTTTAATATTAGTGACGATGAAACGTATACCATTTTTGACTCCTATTTCCTCTTCTTTTTTTTTTACACTGGATGATACTAGAGAAGACCAAAAGGTCCATAATTATTCTGGTCAGAATACAACTATATTGTACCGTAGTAGTAGTAGTAGTAGTAGTAGTAGTAGTAGTAGTAGTAGCAGTAGCAGTAGCAGTAGCAGTAGCAGCAGCAGCAGCAGTAGTAGTAATAGTAGTAGAAATCACTTGTGATATGGTCCTCAAATAACTAGATAGAGTGGAGCTCCACAAGTTACGAAGCTGTAAAGAAAAACAAGAGAAAAGAAAGCTCCAGGTGTTTTACTCGTCCATATATACTCTGCTTACATTGTACTGTTTGCACTGTACACAATTTTGAAAGTTGTCTGCATCTGAAGCATTATGGTAATAATGGTATTCCATACTGCCAGTGTTTTTTTAATCAGCTTGTCGGCTTTACAACCACTTATCCACTTGAAGGTGTCTGCTCCTTGTTATAAAGAACTACACTATAGCGCGTCTTACCCAAATATTGATTTATATTTAAATATCCATTTTCTGACTAAATAAAATTAAGAATGCTGGTTTAATGGAATTTTGAAGATTTTCATTGTGAAATATATGAAAATTGAAAGAAGTGGCAAGTCTGAATCATTTGCAGAAAAGGCTAAGAAGACACTCATGTAAATGGTCTTACGAAAGATGACATCTAACCTGAAGTAATTATTAAACAATTAAATACTGTTTTTTTTTTCAATTTACTCATGTATACTTCTCTCAGCTATCTAATATTGACAAGAAAAAATATTCACAGTCAATAACACAAAACAAAATCTCTCGATGACAAAAACAGCGTGGTCAGTGCGCCTCTGTGTTAATGTCTCTGATGCTGTGTTATGTTGTGATGTACTGTGATGTATGGAAGTGAACATACATGATTGTTGTAATACACTATGTTGTGTTGTGTTATGGTGTTATATGTGGGTATTTGCGTGTATTACGTTCAATGTTTATGAAGCTGTTGGTGACGTTCTGTGTTTGTGATTGCGTTGACCAGACACTTCTGGTGACGTTCAGTTTTAAATAGCTCCTCATGTTCATTTAGTTACTAGTTGCCAAACTCACTAGTCGATGGACACATCGAGTGTTGTGGTGTGTGTGTGTGTGCGTGTGTGTGCGTGTGTGTGTGTGTGTGTGTGTGTGTGTGTGTGTGTGTGTGTGTGTGTGTGTGTGTGTGTGTGTGTGTGTGTGTGTGTGTGTGTGTGTGTGTGTGTGTGTGTGTGTGTGTGTGTGTCTTTGTATTTGTATATATATGTATATATAATTTCAGACCAGTCAGTCATTTACACTGACAGTTATATTACACACCACATACCCATCAACTGGGCGACAGTAAAGATTACAGACGAGTATTAAAAAGAAAAAGAAATAATATTTACTTGTTAATTATAATTACGTTATGGAGAAAAAGTGATATTGCATTTAGAAACATCGTTCCAAATATGGGTCACATTAGGTAGGCCTCTGTTATGAAAAAAAAGATGAGATATGTGAACATAAGTCAAACCTGGAAAGTAAAAGCCTTAGGCTTTTACTATCCAGGTTTGACTACCTTTCATCAACACTGATAACACTGTGCTATCAGTGCTACCACCCATCTTCCTCTCCTCCTCCTTCCCCCTGGCTTCTCCCTCTTCCATCTCTTCCCTTACCTCTTCACTCATCCAACCCCCCCCCCACACACACACACTCTGAGAATACTTAAGCTTGTTTCTGGGGTAAAATACATCAACTCCCATCTGTAGAAAAAAAATGAGTAACCAAAGAGGGAAGAGACCCAGGGGTCTGTGAAATGAACCCGGGAGAGAAGAACCTGGGAGGAAAGATTGGAGGAAGAGTGGGGAAGGAAGCTGTTAGAGCTTGGCAAGAAAATGGAGGAGAGGATAGCTGAGGAGAGCAGGAAGTGGGACTACAAGTCTTAGCAGCAGAAGATAAGATAAAGCACTTAGATGAGGAACTAAAAAACCTGAAGCAGAATAGAGAGACAAATGACAGTACAGACATGACATCAGGAACTTCTATACCAGTTACAGACAAGGGGGCTGTAGCGATCCAGGAAAAGTTGTGTACAATTGAGAGATCTGTAGACAATGAAGGAGCTATGGCATATGCAGGGACTCAAACAGACAACTGCAGTGGCAAGGAACAGGTGAGCAGGAAAGACAGTCCACTGAGCATAGGGGCTGCAGCAAGGACAGGGATTGAAGGCAGGAACGTTTCGATGGAAGGAACGCAAACACCTCAGAGGATACAAAGGAAGACACAGTGGGAGGAGGAGAGGGAGAGGTCGATATTTGTCTATGGGGTCCAAGAAGTCGAAGGGGAAACCTACGACAAAAGAAACCAGGAGAATGTATCATGAATGCAATAGGTGAGGGAGACATGACCCAGGTGGTTTGAGAGTGGAAGGAAACGGCCGGTCAAAATAATTTTCAAGGCAGAATCAGCTCCAACCAGGATCCTGCAGGAGAAAGCACGACTGAGGGACAATCCAGAGTACCGGAAAGTGTACCTCGATCGTGACAGAGTACAAGAAGAAAGGATAATACCGAAGGAGAGGGTGCAAAGACGAAAGGAGGACTGAGATGCATTGATGAAGATGAGCAGAACCCAGATTCAAGTGGAAGGGCAAACACACCTTACAGAAACACCCACAGAAGGACTCCAATCACGACAACCCCAAAGCAACTGAACAATCTAAACCAAAACCCACACACTGTTCCCTCTGCCCCCACCCCACACATCACAAACCCCACCCCTACAGCAGCCCCCTATGGGCACTCTGCCCCAGCCCCCCATCACAAACCCCACCCAAACTGTGACAACCCCAATGCAACTGAACAATCTAAATCAAAACCCACACACTGTTCCCTCTCCCCCATCCCCCTCACAAACCCCACCTCTACAGCAGCTCCCCATGGGCACTCTGCCCTCACCCCCATCACAAACCCCACCCATAGGCCCCCTCCAGGGCTCCCGCTCCCCCAACCCCTATATTTTCCCAGGACCACCGTGATAAATAAGAAGTTGAAGGTATGGTACACGAACGGAGATGGATTATCAAACAAATACGAGGAGTGGCATGAAAGAATCAATGAGAAGTCCCCAGACATCATAGCAGTCACAGAAACGAAACTCACTGAGACAATAACAGATGCAGTCTTCCCACTGGGATATCAGATCCTGAGGAAAGACAGAAGGAGCAGAAAGGGGAGGAGGGGTTGCACTACTCATAAGAAACCAATGGGGTTTTGAGGAAATGGAAGGCATGGGCGAGATTGGAGAAAGGGACTACATATTAGCTACAATTCAGTCTGGGAAACATAAGGTAGTCATTGCAGTGATGTATAACCCACCACAGAACTGCAGGAGGCCAAGAGAGGAATATGAAGAGAACAACAGAGCGATGCTGGACATACTGGCTGAGGTGGCATGAAGAGCTCAATCGTGCAGAGCAAAGTTACTGGTTATGGGTGATTTCAACCCTAGGGAGATCGACTGGGAAAACCTGGAGCCTCACGGGGTTCCTGACACATGAAGAGCCAAGATGAAGGATGTGGTACTGGAAAACCTCATGCATCAACACGTCAGGGGCACTACCAGAGAGAGAGGAGAGGATGAACCAGCAAGACTGGACCTTGTGTTCACGCTGAGCAGTTCGGACATTGGGGACATCGCATATGAGAGGCCCCTTGGAACTAGCGATCACATGGTTCTGAGTTTTGATTACATAGTAGAGCTGCAAGTGAAGAGGGTAACAGGAGTCGAATGGAAGAAGCCAAACTATAAAACGGGGGACTACACAGGTATGAGGGACTTTCTGCGGGAGGTTTAGTGGGACAGAGAACTGGTAGGAAAGTTAGTGAACGAAATTGTGGAATATGTAACAACAAAATGCAAGGAGGCAGAGGACAGATTTGTTCCCAACAGAATTAATGGAAAGACCCATTAATTCTGGGCAACAGAATTAATGGGAAGACCAAAGTGAGTCCTTGGTTTACCCGAAGGTGTAGGAAGGAAAAACTAAGTGCATTAGAAAATGGAATAGGTACAGAAGGCAAAGGACCCAGGAAAATAAGGAGATCAGTCAAAGGGCCAGAAACGAGTATGCACAGATAAGGAGGGAGGCCCAGCGACAGTATGAAAACGACATAGCATCAAAAGTCAAGTCTGACCTGAAACTGCTGTATAGCCACATAAGGAGCAAGACAACAGTCTAAGACCAGGTGAGCAGGCTGAGGAAAGAGGGTGGGGAACTCACACGAAACAGTGAAGAGGTATGTGAGGAGCTCAACACGAGGTTTAAGGAAGTATTCACAGTAGAGACAGGAAAGACTCTGGGAAGAGAGGACAGAGGGGAACACCAAGAGGGAATACACCAACAAGTGCTGGATGACATTGAGCTGAGGAGGAGGTGAAGAACCTGCTAAATGACCTTGATACCTCAAAGGCAATGGGACCGGACATCTCCCCGTGGGTCATTAGAGAGGGAGCAGAAATGTTGTGTGTCCCATTAACCACAATCTTCAATACATCCCTTGAAACTGGCCAACTACCTGAGGAATGGAAGACGGCAAATGTAGTTCCCATTTTTAAAAAAGGAGATAGAAAAGAGGCCCTAAACTACAGACCAGTGTCACTGACGTGTATAGTATGCAAAGTCATGGAGAAGATTATCAGAAGAGAGGTGGAGTACCTGGAATGGAACAAAGGTATAAATGACAACTAGCACGGTTTCATGGAAGGCAAATCCCGTGTCACAAACCTTCTGGAGTTTTATGATAAAGTAACAGAAGAGACGAGAGAGAGGGGTGGGTTGATTGCATCTTGTTGGACTGCATGAAGGCCTTCGTCACAGTTCCTCACAAGAGATTAGTGCAGAGACTAAAGGATCAGGAGTGCATAACGGGAAGGGCACTTTAATGGATCAGAGAATACCTGACAGGGAGGCAACAACGAGCCATGGTAAGTGATGAGGTATCACACTGGGCACCTGTGACGAGTGGGGTCCCACAGGGGTCGATCCTAGGACCAGTGCTATTTTTGGTATATGTGAATGACATGATGGAAGGGATAGACTCAGAGGTGTCCCTGTTCGCAGATGATGTGAAGTTAATGAGGAGAATTAAATCAAATGAGGATCAGGCAGGCCTTCTAACAGAACTGGACAGGTTGGACACGTGGTCCAGCAACAGGCTTCTCGAATTCAACTGTACCAAATGCAAAGTCATGAAGATTGGAGAAGGGCAAAGAAGACCGCAGAGTATAGGCTAGGTGACCAGGACAACGACTGCAAACCTCGTTCTAGGAGAAAGATCTTGGCGTTAGTATAACACCAAACATGAGTAGTCATGATTTCTACAGGGGAATGTATCCGGTTTAGGGGCCTTCTACAGGGGAATGTATCCGGTTTAGGGCCTTCTACAGGGCGGTGTATCCGGTCTAGGACCAGCGGCTGGAGGGTCACCTTTTCACACCTAGGTGTTACTTCCGGTTTTGACCATGACCTCGCCCTCGAGACTACCTCACCCTTGACCCCCCCCAACCAATACCCCCGCCCACGACCCCCCTTCGCGACCCCGCCGTCGCGCCGCGCGCCCGCCCACGCGCCCGCCCGCGCCCTTCGCGACCCCCGCCCGCGCGCCCGCCCGCGCGCCCCACCCCGCCCGCACGCCCGCCCGCGCCCTTCGCGACTCCCCGCCCGCGCCTTCTGCTGCGCCTTCTGCAGCGTCGTCCGGATCGCCCCCGCGCCTCGAATTTTTTCCGATTTTTTTCGAATTTTTTTTGAATTTCATATTCTTGTGCTCTCCACTTTCTCGGATCCCCCTCCCACTTTCACCCCCAACCCCAAAAATTTCTCGATAATACAAGTTTTTGGATTCCCCCCTATGGGGTTTTTCGAAATTCTTATGATCTCGAATCAAGTTTTTTTATGGATCCCCCTATGGGGGTTTCGAAAGTCTCCATCTCCTTGGATCAAGGGTTTTGAATTTCTCCAATTCCTTGGATCAAATTTTTGGGTACCCCTCCTTTCACCCCAAATTTTCTCGACAATACCATGACTCCATCTCCTCGGATCAAGTTTTTTGGATCCCCCCTATGGGGTTTTCGAAATTCTCCAATTCCTCGGATCAAGTTTTTGGAATCCCCCCTCTGGGTATAAGCATTCAAAATAGACTCCTATGGGGGCATGCTTACTACAGGTCTAATGAAGGGTGTTTACTCGGCGGTCAGTGACGTCACGTGTTGACCCAGCACACAGGTTGAATCTTGTATACCCTTTTAATTAATAAGGGGACATAGCAGTGACGTCACGCGCACACAGGCTGAATCTTGTCGATCCTTTTAGTTCATTCAAGTTAATAAGGGGACACAGTACATCAGAAAGGCACATTTTTTCGTTAATACCCACAATTTCTTTACAACACAAGTCTAGACATTTTTTTAACTATTTCATCTCAGGTCACTCCCCACGAAGTAACCTCCTCCCCACCCTCCCAAACCCTCACACTCCAACCAACACCTCACAATTTTCACTCATAACCCCCAATTTTTCTCGTTTTAACCCTTTTAGTTCATTAAAGTTAATAAGGGGACACAATGCATCAGAAAGTCACCACATCGCTTACATCCACTTTCGTTAAATTCACTACTCACAATTTTACATATTACGAAGTTAAATACGCACTTTTACTTTGAACATCTTCAAAAACACTCTCATAAATCATTTGAATACTCACAAAAATACCTTTATACATTTCCAAAGAACACTGAAATACTCCAAAAACATCATTCGAACACCCCCAAATCACCTCTGAATACTCCCAGAACACCTTCATAAGTACTCTTGCACATCATTTGAACACCTTCATAAGTACTCTCATAATCATTTGTACACCTTCAAAAACACCTTTGAATACTCACATAAACACCCTTGAACACCTTCAAAACACCTTTGAATAACCTCAAAACACCTTTGAACACCTTCAAAACACCCTTGAACACCTTCAAAACACCCTTGAACACCTTCAAAACACCCTTCAACACCTTCAAAAACACCTTTGAACACCTTCAAAACACCTTTGAACACCTTCAAAACACTCTCATAATCATTTGAACACACTCAAAACACCTTTGAATAACCTCAAAACACCTTTGAACACCTTCAAAACACCCTTGAACACCCTTGATCACCTTCAAAAAACATTTGAACACACTCAAAACACCTTTGAACACCTTTGAACATTTCCAAACAACACTGAAACACTTCCAAAAAACACCATTTGAGTACTCCCAAATACACCACTGAATACTAAAACACCACTGAATACACTCAAAACACCACCAAAATCACCATAAACTAAGATCAACACCCACATCCCACAACACCCACAACCCACAACACCCACAATTTTTTTCTCGTTTTATCTAATTTCATCAGAAAGTCACAACACCCACACCTCCCATTTTTTTCTCGTTTTAACTAATTTCATCAGAAAAAGTCACATCAACAACAACCCACTTATAACGTCTTTTCGGTATCTCTAGTTCGACAACAACACCCACATCCCACAACACCCACATCCCACATCCCACACACTGAACACCTTCAAAACACCTTTGAATATCGTTTTTAAACTAATTTCATCACAACCCACTTATATCATCTTTTTTTCGGTAACTCTAATTCGACTACACTACCCTCATCAATTACCAACAAATTTTACTCGTTTTAACTAATGTCGTCAGAAAAAGTCACAACAACCCACTTATAACATCTTTCTCGGTATCTCTAGTTCGACAACAACACCCACAACACCCACATCCCACAACACCCACAACCCACTTCACCCACACCACACAACACCCACAACCCACAATTTTTTTCTCGTTTTTAACCCTTTTAGTTCATTAAAGTTAATAAGGGGACGCAGTACATCAGAAAGTCACAACAACAACAACCCACAACACCCACAACCCACAGCACCCACAACACCCACAACACCCCACAACCCACATTTTTTTTCTCGTTTTAACCCTTTTAGTTCATTAAAGTTAATAAGGGGACACAGTACATCAGAAAAAGTCACAACACCCACAACCCACTTCACCCACAATTTTTTCTCGTTTCAACTAATTTCATCAGAAAAGTTACAACACCCACATCACCCACATCCCACAATTTTTTTTTTCTCGTTTTAACCCTTTTAGTTCATTAAAGTTAATAAGGGGACACACTACATCAGAAAAAGTCAAAAAAACAACCCACTTATATCATCTTTTTCGGTATCTCTAATTCGACTACATTACCCACAACCCTCATCAATTACCAATTTATTCACATTTTTTTCCCCTTCTTTTTACTACTAAAATTCTAATAAAATCCTCTCCATACCCATCTCCTTGTGTCCACATAAATTAATATTATAATCGCATCAACTACCCAACTATTGCGATATGTTTCAACACCCCCTCCATTCTTTTTCCAATATATCATAACTTTCAATTCTATAATTTCTTTTTAAAATATTCACACATTTACCTTTATATTCAGTAAAATCTCCCCATATTTCTAATTACAACCCTCCCCATACCCCTCTCCATCTCACCCGCATTTCTTCACATCCACTCACCCATCTCCCAACACACCTCTTCTGAACACACACAAAAAAAATCACATTTCACATCCACAAATGCATCTCAAATCCACTAAAATCACTGTAACCAAGATATTCACACACACACACACACACACACACACACACACACACACACACACACACACACACACACACACACACACACACACACGCACCTAACCTAACCTAACCTTACCTAACCTAACATACCCTATCCTTAACTAGCCTAACCTAACCTAACCGAACCTATCCTAACCTAACCTAACCGAACCTAACCTAACCTAACCTAGCCTAACCTAACCTAACTTAACCTAACCTAACCTAACCTAACCGAACCTAGCCTAACCTAACCTAGCCTAACCTAACCTAACTTAACCTAACCTAACCTAACCTAACCGAACCTACCCTAACCTAACCTTACCTAACATAACCTAGCCTAACCTAACCTAACCTAACCGAACCTACCCTAAACTAACTTAACCTAACCTAACCTATCCTAACCTTACCTAACTTATCCTAACCTAACCTAACCTAACCTTACCTAACATAACCTAACCTAACCTTACCTAACATAACCTAACCTAACCTTACCTAACCTAACCTAACCTAGCCTAACCTAACCTATCTTATCCTAATCCTTGCCTAACCATTACCTAACCTAACCTAACTTATCTTAACTTAACCCAACCTAACCTAGCCGAACCTATCCTAACCTAACCTAAAATATATTGGAACAACCCCAAAATACATTAGAGTACTCCAGAATTACTTTGAACGACTCCATTTTGGATATTTCCAAATTAGTTTTGAAAACTTTATCGTAAAATCGAACATTATTTTCTTGTTGGTAAACACACTCAATGGTAGAAATATTTACTCGATTTCCAAATAGAAACACTGTCCTCGCTCTGAGAGACTCATTGTGGGTCACCCCTTCCCCCAACACACTGTGTAATGCGGTTCACACCCAAGGTAGATTTAAGATAATCATCGCCTTACCGAACACCTGCGTCAACTCAGGACAGACAGGCGCCATGAAATGCGGGTAACATCCAAGGTAGAAAATCATCTCTTTCCAGACCAACTGTCTATCCTAACCTAACCTAACCTAACCTAACCTAATTCCTAACGTAACCTAACCTCACCTAACCTAACTCCATCAATCACCTCTATCCTAACCAAACCTAACCTAACCTAACCCAACCTAACTCCATCAAACACCTCTATCCTAACCTAACCTAACCTAACCGAACCTAACTCCATCAAACACCTCGAATACTACCTAACTTAACCTAACCTAACCTTACCTAACCTACCGAACCTAACCTAACCTAACCTATCCTAACCTGTCCTAACCTAACCTAACCTATCCTAACCTAACCTAACCTAACCTAACCTAACTTATCCTAAGCTAACCTAACCTAACTTATCCTAACCTAACCTATCCTAACCTAACCTAACCTAAAATAACGAACCTAACCTAACTTATCCTAATCTAATCTAACCTAACCTAACTTATCCTAACCTAACTTATCCTAACCTAACCTAACATAACCTAACCTAAAATAACCTAACCTAACTTATCCTAACCTACTCACTTTACTTTGAACACCTTCAAAACACTCTCTTACATCATTTGAGACCCCCTTTTCTCAATATCTCTCATCCACAACCTTTATCATCTCACTACAGAACAACCCCAAGATTACTTCGAACACTCTCATAAAGCATTTGAGTACTCACATAAACACTTTTGAACATTTCCAAACAACACTGAAGCACTTCCAAAATATCATTTTGATTACTCCCAAATAAGATTTGACAGCTCTAATTTATCTACACTTACACATTTCATTAAATTACAACTCATCCCCCCAAACTCCTCCCTCATTCTCCAGACTTTACAACATTAGCACAAAAAAAAACTAACTCATACACTTATGACATGAGACATTACCATATCTAACACACTGACTAACTTTGAACCAACTCTGAACACCACTGATCTTCTTCAAAAATACTCTGCACATCATTTGAACACCTTCAAAAAACACCATCAAACACCTCTGAATACTCCCAAAAAACACTACTGATTACTACCAAATCACCACTGATTACTACCAAATCACTGTCAAAATCACCAGAAACTAAGTTTAACATCACCATCTAACATCCTTTTTATAGAAATCCCCTCAAATCACTATAACCAAGAACTCCCTCCCCATTTGGCGCATAAAAAAAAAAAAAGCATGAACACAAACCTAATACGCAAACACTTAGTACATGATCACCATCAACTGAAAACATATCTTGTACACACACATAATCTAAGACAACCACCAACTACATTCACCCATGTTCACTTACCTCAAAATCACTAATATCACAAAAAACAA
This sequence comes from Cherax quadricarinatus, assembly GCF_038502225.1. Lineage (NCBI taxonomy): Eukaryota > Metazoa > Arthropoda > Malacostraca > Decapoda > Parastacidae > Cherax > Cherax quadricarinatus. The sequence goes on from NW_027195487.1 coordinate 107,888, forward strand.
TCATTTTTATAAACATTTCACACACACACACAAAAAAAAATCATATTTGACAATATCTAAGCGCACTCACCTCACTACCACCAACACACGATGTCACACCTCACAGGACCGACGAGCTCACCTCCAGTGACGTCACACTCCCATTGTGTTACTTGGTGGTTGGTAACATCACACCTAACCCCCCTCCCCATTGTTTCAACCTGTTGTACCCTACATTATCTAAGAACACTATATCCAAGACGATTACCGGATTTTATGATCCCCAACACCAAGATCACAGAAAACACACATTTTTATAATTATTCACACAAAAATCACGATCACCAATTCCATATCATGTTTACCGTCATCTATCAACACTAATCACCAAGATCGCCAAAAATCTAAGATCATGCAGCTCAAAACTACTATGATCACTGAAAACACTTATTTTTAAACATTCGCACAAAAATAAGACATACACAAAAATACCACAACACTTCCACCAACATCTATAACATACCATGAGCACTATAACATATCACTATCACAAAAAACAAAAAAAATAATACACAGACACCCACATATTATACATTTCAATCACAAATTTAAGACATGAGACATACACACCAAATCTAAGACATTCACCTCCAACTAAGACATACACCTCACCCCTAAAACATCCTTCCTTATTCATTCCGTATATCTCCTAGAGCTGTTTTAACCCCGACGGACCCATCACGACGTAGGAGCCAGAGGAACCATCACCACTCCAACACCACCTACTACACTCTGGCTCCTATGTCGTGATGGGTCCGTCGGGGTTAAAACAGCTCTAGGAGATATACGGAATGAATAAGGAAGGATGTTTTAGGGGTGAGGTGTATGTCTTACTTGGAGGTGAATGTCTTAGATTTGGTGTGTATGTCTCATGTCTTAAATTTGTGATTGAAATGTATAATATGTGGGTGTCTGTGTATTATTTTTTTTGTTTTTTGTGATAGTGATATGTTATAGTGCTCATGGTATGTTATAGATGTTGGTGGAAGTGTTGTGGTATTTTTGTGTATGTCTTATTTTTGTGCGAATGTTTAAAAATAAGTGTTTTCAGTGATCATAGTAGTTTTGAGCTGCATGATCTTAGATTTTTGGCGATCTTGGTGATTAGTGTTGATAGATGACGGTAAACATGATATGGAATTGGTGATCGTGATTTTTGTGTGAATAATTATAAAAATGTGTGTTTTCTGTGATCTTGGTGTTGGGGATCATAAAATCCGGTAATCGTCTTGGATATAGTGTTCTTAGATAATGTAGGGTACAACAGGTTGAAACAATGGGGGGGGGGGGTTAGGTGTGATGTTACCAACCACCAAGTAACACAATGGGAGTGTGACGTCACTGGAGGTGAGCTCGTCGGTCCTGTGAGGTGAGACATCGTGTGTTGGTGGTAGTGAGGTGAGTGCGCTTAGATATTGTCAAATATGATTTTTTTTGTGTGTGTGAAATGTTTATAAAAATGATTGTTTTTTGTGATCTTAGTGATTTTGAGGTAAGTGAACATGGGTGAATGTAGTTGGTGGTTGTCTTAGATTATGTGTGTGTACAAGATATGTTTTCAGTTGATGGTGATCATGTACTAAGTGTTTGCGTATTAGGTTTGTGTTCATGCTTTTTTTTTTTATGCGCCAAATGGGGAGGGAGTTCTTGGTTATAATGATTTGAGGGGATTTCTATAAAAAGGATGTTAGATGGTGATGTTAAACTTAGTTTCTGGTAATTTTGACGGTGATTTGGTAGTAATCAGTGGTGATTTGGTAGTAATCAGTAGTGTTTTTTGGGAGTATTCGGAGGTGTTTGATGGTGTTTTTTGAAGGTGTTCAAATGATGTGCAGAGTATTTTTGAAGAAGATCAGTGGTGTTCAGAGTTGGTTCAAAGTTAGTCAGTGTGTTAGATATGGTAATGTCTCATGTCATAAGTGTATGAGTTAGTTTTTTTTTGTGCTAATGTTGTAAAGTCTGGAGAATGAGGGAGGAGTTTGGGGGGATGAGTTGTAATTTAATGAAATGTGTAAGTGTAGATAAATTAGAGTCTTAGCACCACATATTGTTACCCAGAGAGTCTTAGCACCACATATTGTTACCCAGAGAGTCTTAGCACCACATATTGTTACCCAGAGAGTCTTAGCACCACATTTTGTTACCCAGAGAGTCTTAGCACCACATATTGTTACCCAGAGAGTCTTAGCACCACACAATGTTACCCAGAGAGTCTTAGCACCACATATTGTTACCCAAGGAGTCTTAGCACCACATATTGTTACCCAGAGAGTCTTAGCACCACATATTGTTACCCAGAGAGCCTTAGCACCACATATTGTTACCCAGAGAGCCTTAGCACCACATATTGTTACCCAGAGAGCCTTAGCACCTCATATTGTTACCCACAGAGTCTTAGCACCACATATTGTTACCCAGAGGGACTTAGCACCACATATTGTTACCCAGAGAGTCTTAGCACCACATATTGTTACCCAGAGAGCCTTAGCACCACATATTGTTACCCAGAGAGCCTAAGCACCACATATTGTTACCCAGAGAGCCTTAGCACCTCATATTGTTACCCACAGAGTCTTAGCACCACATATTGTTACCCAGAGAGACTTAGCACTACATATTGTTACCCAGAGAGTCTTAGCACCACATATTGTTACCCAGAGAGTCTTAGTACCACACATTGTTACCCAAGGAGTCTTAGCACCACATATTGTTACCCAGAGAGGCTTGGCACCACATATTATTAAACAGAGATTCTAAGCACCACACATTGTTACCCAGAGAGTCTTAGCACCACACATTGTTACCCAGAGAGTCTTAGCACCACATATTGTTACCCAGAGTGTCTTAGCACCACATATTGTTACCCAGAGAGTCTTAGCACCACATACTGTTACCCAGAGAGTCTTAGCACCACACATTGTTACCCAGAGAGTCTTAGCACCACATATTGTTACCCAAGGAGTCTTAACACCACATATTGTTACCCAGAGTGTCTTAGCACCACATATTTTTACCCAGAGAGGCTTGGCACCACACATTATTAAACAGAGATTCTTAGCACCACATATTGTTACCCAGAGTGTCTTAGCACCACATATTGTTACCCAGAGAGGCTTGGCACCACATATTAACCAGAGATTCTAAGCACCACATATTGTTACCCAGAGAGTCTTAGAACCACATATTGTTACTCAAGGAGTATTAGCACCGCATATTGTTACCCAAAGAATCTTAGCACCACATATTGTTACCCTAAGAGGCTTTGCACAACATATTGTTACCCACATAGTCTTAGCACCACATATTTTTACCCTAAGAGTTTAAGCACCACATATTTTTACCCAGAGAGTCTTAGCACTACATATGACGGGGAATCGAGGGTCATGTCTAAATTCCCACTGTGAAACATTTGTATGTGAAATATAGAGAGAAGAACCAGAAACAGCGTTGATAATGCAATTATAATATGTGAAGCGGATGATCGTGGAAAACAGTTAAGGTAAACATGTAGACAAAAGTATAGTGTGTACCAGACAGAAGTATAGTGTGTACCAGACAGAAGTATAGTGTGTACCAGACAGAAGTGTAGTGTGTACCAGACAGAAGTATAGTGTGTACCAGACAGAAGTATAGTGTGTACCAGACAGAAGTATAGTGTGTACCAGACAGAAGTATAGTGTGTACCAGACAGAAGTATAGTGTGTACCAGACAGAAGTATAGTGTGTACCAGACAGAAGTATAGTGTGTACCAGACAGAAGTATAGTGTGTACCAGACAGAAGTATAGTGTGTACCAGACAGAAGTATAGTGTGTACCAGACAGAAGTGTAGTGTGTACCAGACAGAAGTGTAGTGTGTACCAGACAGAAGTATAGTGTGTACCAGACAGAAGTATAGTGTGTACCAGACAGAAGTATAGTGTGTACCAGACAGAAGTATAGTGTGTACCAGACAGAAGTGTAGTGTGTACCAGACAGAAGTATAGTGTGTACCAGACAGAAGTATAGTGTGTACCAGACAGAAGTGTAGTGTGTACCAGACAGAAGTATAGTGTGTACCAGACAGAAGTATAGTGTGTACCAGACAGAAGTGTAGTGTGTACCAGACAGAAGTATAGTGTGTACCAGACAGAAGTGTAGTGTGTACCAGACAGAAGTATAGTGTGTACCAGACAGAAGTGTAGTGTGTACCAGACAGAAGTATAGTGTGTACCAGACAGAAGTGTAGTGTGTACCAGACAGAAGTATAGTGTGTACCAGACAGAAGTGTAGTGTGTACCAGACAGAAGTATAGTGTGTACCAGACAGAAGTGTAGTGTGTACCAGACAGAAGTATAGTGAGTACCAGACAGAAGTGTAGTGTGTACCAGACTGAAATATAGTGTGTACCAGACAGAAGTATAGTGTGAACCAGACAGAAGTATAGTGCATAACAGACAGAAGTATAGTGTGTACCAGACAGAAGTATAGTGTGTACCAGACAGAAGTATAGTGTGTACCAGACAGAAGTATAGTGCGTACCAGACAGAAGTATAGTGCGTACCAGACAGAAGTATAGTGTGTACCAAACAGAAGTATAGTGTGTACCAGACAGAAGTATAGTGTGTACCAGACAGAAGTATAGTGTGTACCAGACAGAAGTATAGTGTGTACCAAACAGAAGTATAGTGTGTACCAAACAGAAGTATAGTGTGTACCAGACAGAAGTATAGTGTGTACCAGACAGAAGTATAGTGTGCACCAGACAGAAGTATAGTGAGTACCAGACAGAAGTGTAGTGTGTACCAGACAGAAGTGTAGTGTGTACCAGACATAAGTGTAGTGTGTACCAGACAGAAGTGTAGTGTGTACCAGACAGAAGTGTAGTGTGTACCAGACAGAAGTGTACTGTGTACCAGACAGAAGTGTAGTGTGTACCAGACAGAAGTATAGTGTACTCACCTAGTTCTCACCTAGTTGAGGTTGCAGGGGTCGAGTCCAAGCTCCTGGCCCCGCCTCTTCACTGGTCGCTACTAGGTCACTCTCCCTGAACCATGAGCTTTATCGTACCTCTGCTTAAAGCTATGTATGGATCCTGCCTCCGCTACATCGCTTCCCAAACTATTCCACTTCCTGACTACTCTGTGGGTGAAGAAATACTTCCTAACGTTCCTTTGATTCATCTGTGTCTTCAGCTTCCAACTGTGTCCCCGTGTTGCTGTGTCCAGTCTCTGGAACATCCTGTCTTTGTCCACCTTGTCAATTCCTCTCAGTATTTTGTAAGACGTTATCATGTCCCCCCTATCTCTCCTGTCCTCCAGTGTCGTCAGGTTGATTTCCCTTAACCTCTCCACATAGGACATACCTCTTAGCTCTGGGACTAGTCTTGTTGCAAACCTTTGCACTTTCTCTAGTTTCTTTACATGCTTGGCTAGGTGTGGGTTCCAAAATGGTGCCGCATACTCCAATATGGGCCTAACGTACACGGTGTACAGGGTCCTGAACGATTCCTTATTAAGATGTCGGAATGCTGATCTGAGGTTTGCAAGGCGCCCATATGCTGCGGCAGTTATTTGGTTGATGTGCGCTTCAGGAGATGTGCCTGGTGTTATACTCACCCCAAGATCTTTTTCCCTGAGTGATGTTTGTAGTCTCTGGCCCCCTAGACTGTACTCCGTCTGCGGTCTTCTTTACCCTTTTCCAATCCTCATGACTTTGCACTTGGTGGGATTGAACTCCAGGAGCCAGTTGCTGGACCAGGTCTGCAGCCTGTCCAGATCCCTTTGTATTTCTGCCTGGTCTTCGATAGAATGAACTCTTCTCATCAACTTCACGTCATCTGCAAACAGGGACACCTCGGAGTTTATTCCTTCCGTCATGTCGTTCACATATACCAGAAACAGCACTGGTCCTAGGACTGACCCCTGTGGGACCCCGCTGGTCACAGGTGCCCACTCTGACACCTCGCCACGTACCATTACTCGCTGCTGTCTTCCTGACAAGTATTCCCTGATCCATTGCAGTGCCTTCCCTGTTATCCCTGCTGGGTCCTCCAGTTTTTCCACTAATCTCTTGTGTGGTACTGTGTCAAACGCCTTCTTGCAGTCCAAGAAAATGCAATCCACCCACCCCTCTCTCTCTTGTCTTACTGCTGACACCATGTCATAGAACTCCAGTAGGTTTGTGACACAGGATTTCCCGTCTCTGAAACCATGTTGGCTGCTGGTGATGAGATCATTCCTTTCTAGATGTTCCACCATTCTTCTCTTGACAATCTTTTCCATGATTTTGCATGCTATACATGTCAGTGACACTGGTCTGTAGTTTAGTGCTTCATGTCTGTCTCCTTTTTTAAAGATTGGGACCACATTTGCTGTCTTCCATGCCTCAGACAATCTCCCTGTTTCGATAGATGTATTGAATATTGTTAGGGGTACACATAGCGCCTCTGCTCCCTCTCTCAGGACCCATGGAGAGATGTTATCCGGCACCATTGCCTTTGAGGTATCTAGCTCACTCAGAAGCCTCTTCACTTCTTCCTCGGTTGTGTGTACTGTGTCCAGCACATGGTGGTGTACCCCACCTCTCCGTCTTTCTGGAGCCCCTTCTGTCTCCTCTGTGTGTACCAGACAGAAGTATAGTGTGTACCAGACAGAAGTATAGTGTGTACCAGACAGAAGTATAGTGTGTATCAGACAGAAGTATAGTGTGTAACCAGACAGAAGTATAGTGTGCACCAGACAGAAGTATAGTGTGTACCAGACAGAAGTATAGTGTGTACCAGACAGAAGTATAGTGTGCACCAGACAGAGGTATAGTGGGCGTGTTAATCCCCGTCAGCTTAAGAATCCGTCAAGGATATCTTGTTTTCAACAAATCCGTTTGAATCCGGTCGTTGGTTCACTTAAAATGGCAGTTTGTATCAACCATCTTTGATATTGTTTTAATATCACCTTTGCACCATTTATAACATTTTCTGGTATATTTTTTAAATGTTTATACAGTAGTGAACTGTATATTGAAATAAAGAAAATAGAGGAAATCAGCTCTAATATACATTATTTAGGTATGAATACTGGTTAGAGAGCCCGTTGTAAGTCCGAGGCGTCGGTAAACGAGTACGTTGTTAAGTGAGGAGAGGCTGTACTTGAACATAAGCAGCATCACTATCATACACAGAGCATGTCTACAATACAAACAGCACCATTACAATACAAGCAACACAACTGCGACATACACAGCATCACTTCAACAAACACAGCCTCATTACAATACACACAGCCTCATTACAATACACACAGCACAATTACAATACACACAGCACAATTACAATACACACAGCACAATTACAATACACACAGCACAATTACAATACACACAGCACAATTACAATACACACAGCACAATTACAATACACACAGCACAATTACAATACACACAGCACAATACACACAGCACAATTACAATACACACAGCACAATACACACAGCACAATTACAATACACACAGCACAATTACAATACACACAGCACAATTAAAATACACACAGCACAATTACAATACACACAGCACAATTACAATACACACAGCACAATTATAATACACACAGCAAATACACACAGCACAATACACACAGCACATAATACACACAGCACAATTACAATACACACAGCACAATTATAATACACACAGCACAATTATAATACACACAGCACAATTATAATACACACAGCACAATTATAATACACACAGCACAATTACAATACACACAGCACAATTATAATACACACAGCACAATTACAATACACACAGCACAATTACAATACACACAGCACAATTACAATACACACAGCACAATTATAATACACACAGCACAATTACAATACACACAGCACAATTACAATACACACAGCACAATTATAATACACACAGCTCAATTACAATACACACAGCACAATTATAATACACACAGCACAATACACAGCAACAATACACTACACTCATCACCTCTCCAACATCCACAACACCACTACAATACAAACAGTATTTCTATAATTCACACAGCTCAACAATAAACACAGCATTGCCATCATACAAACAGCGCCACCACTACTATACATACAACACTACTAACACTAACCTAACTAGTACCAACCCTGACAATAGCATAATTAACTCCATTACTTGTACAACAGAATTTATCACCACTATCTTATTCATCCATATTTATCATCACTATTTAAACAACCATATTTATTACCACTATTGATACAGCTATATTTATCACCACTGCTGACAGAATTATATTTATCACCACTACTATAAACAAGTCTCCACCACTGACAAAACCATAATTATCACCACTACTTGTTCAATTATAACCAACAATAACACTACCATAATTATCACTACTGCTTATAAAACTATAATTTTAACCATTGGTTTATTATCACTACTACTGGCACTATTATTTTTATTACAGCTATTGGTACTATCTTTATCAATACTAACTGGACGTCCACAATTATCAACACAAATTTAACGTTTATTATTACCCCTGTTGGCACCGCCATAATTATCAACCCTTCTTTCACTAACACACAACCCTTACATAAGAGAGATGAGCTAATGATCGCATTTCGCTCCGACTTTGTAAATGGTCCAAGATGGGCAGAAACGTCACCGTAAGCTTCTCTCTACTATGTGGGGGTTATTTGTGTATTGTTCCAGTCTCGGTATTGTGCCTTTTTGTCCTTTACACTAACATTATCATCAATGACATTACTATTATCACCACTGCTGGCACCACAATAATTATAACCGCTACCAGAATGTTTGTTATCAGATCGTCTTTTGCGCAAATTTTCAATACGATACCTACAATTATACCATTAGTTGAACTACAGTTATTATCACTTCTATTAACACACTTGTCACCTCTAACAGTAGTTCAAGTATCATGGCTATTCATAGTATTTCTCGTACTACAACTTGACTTGTCAGCTCATTACTAAAGACTGTGTATGAGGCAGAATGTAATATTCCACTGTTCTAACCTAACTATATTTATTAAATGAACTATATCTATGTACATCATTGGAAACTAGGGTGATCCAGGAGGTCTTGCTTCATACTGCTGAGAGTCGTTTAGAAGTATAAATCTTATCACCCACAACACAACTATAGATTGTGTTGTGAAACATAGCGCTATGATGATGGCTGAGGCTGGCGATTTCGCAACCTACCGCTCCCGGAAACAGGATCGTGCCTTGGCCAGACGTAAAGCTAAGAAAGAGGAAGAACGTAGAATGGCACACTATGAAAGGAAGTATAACGCCTTCGATGCTCAACGCCTCTTGGTGAACTTTGCTCTCCGTAATACTTACTCTCAACTTGAGGATCAGCACATGAGAGCTTGCGCTTATGAGAAGAGGAAAAGAGCAGAAGTCGCTGAATTCTTGAGGGAGTTCGAAGAGCGCTTGCTCTTTAAAATTGATAAAGAAATTGAGGGTTTGCTTCAGCTTCATGAAGAAGCTAAGGCCTCCCTTCAGCCTTAGAGTTGTTGAGAAGGTCGAGTACGAGCTGAGAGGAGAAGAGTGGACTAGGCCTACAGGGGACACCACTATAAAAAAAAACGAGCCTTGATGTCTACCTCCAGGGTGGCTTGGAAAAGACATTATCATTACTGATTACAAGCATTGTCAAGACAGAGTTTGTAGGTCTTCAGTTATTTTACTAACATTAGTGGTAACTGAGTAGTAATACTAGTAAACAATAGTAGTACTATCAGTAGTTCATAGAATATTCCCAAGGCTTGAAAAACATCATTACTTAACTATCAACTTAATTTTAGTCTTTATTAGGACTTGTTTCTTTTGTTTTGGCAAATTTTATTTTTCAAGCATATCATTATATTTTGTCTTTTTATATTTTTAATTTATTTTTGAAAAAAAAAAAATATGTTATGAAGCAAGCAATTTTTTTTTTTTTCATTTTTTACATTTTTTTTAATATTTTTATTTTATTTCTTCTAACTTTTGAATTGCTTTTCTTTCATTTTCGTTTGATGTTTTTTAATTTTTAATGTTTGTTTTTTATTTAAATTTTAATTTTTAGTTTCAAGTACAGTGTTGTTGTTTGTTGTTGATGACGATTTTTTTTAATTTCTTATCATCAACGACTTTTTTTCTTATGTACTTTTTATATCTTTCAGTAACTATTTTATTCTTGTTCATGCACAATTTCTTGTTCATGGAAGATGCATAGTATGATGCATAGTATGATGCATAGTATGATGCATAGTATGATGCATAGTATGATGCATAGTATGATGCATAGTATGATGCAGAGTATGATGCAGAGTATGATGCAGAGTATGATGCATAGTATGATGCATAGTATGATGCATAGTATGCATAGTATGATGCATAGTATGATGCAGAGTATGATGCAGAGTATGATGCATTAATAACTGTTATAGCAACAGTAGTGGTGATAATTGCTGTAATAATTGTGGTAAAAATAATAGTATAAAATTTGAAGTACTCAATGAACCATTAGTGTTGATAATAGTAGTGCCAATAATTGTGATAATTATTATAGTGCCAGTAGTGGTGATAATAGTAGTGCCAATAATTGTGATAATTATTATAGTGCCAGTAGTGGTGATAATAGTGCAAATAATTGTGATAATTATTATAGTGCCAGTAGTGGTGATAATAGTAGTGCCAATAATTGTGATAATTATTATAGTGCCAGTAGTGGTGATAATAGTAGTGCCAATAATTGTGATAATTATTATAGTGCCAGTAGTGGTGATAATAGTAGTGCAAATAATTGTGATAATTATTATAGTGCCAGTAGTGGTGATAATAGTAGTGCCAATAATTGTGATAATTATTATAGTGCCAGTAGTGGTGATAATAGTAGTGCCAATAATTGTGATAATTATTATAGTGCCAGTAGTGGTGATAATAGTAGTAGTGCCCAATAATTGTGATAATTATTATAGTACCAGTAGTGGTGATAATAGTAGTGCCAATAATTGTGATAATTATTATAGTGCCAGTAGTGGTGATAATAGTAGTACCAATAATTGTGATAATTATTATAGTGCCAGTGGTGGTGATAATAGTAGTCAATAATTGTGATAATTATTATAGTGCCAGTAGTGGTGATAATAGTAGTGCAGTAGTGGTGATAATAGTAAATAATTGTGATAATTATTATAGTCCCAGTAGTGATAATAGTAGTGCCAATAATTGTGATAATTATTATAGTGCCAGTAGTGGTGATAATAGTAGTGCCAATAATTGTGATAATTATTATAGTGCCAATAGTGGTGATAATAGTAGTGCCAATAATTGAGACTATTATACTGCCAGTAGTGGTGATAATAGTAGTGCCAATAACTGTGATAATTATAGTGACAGTAGTGGTGATAATAGTGCCAATAATTGTGACAATTATTATAGTGCCAGTAGTGGTGATAATTGTGATTATAGTGCAAGTAGTGGTGATAATAGTAGTGCCAATAATTGTAATAATTATTATAGTGCCAGTAGTGGTGATAATAGTAGTGCCAATAATTGTGATAATTATAGTCCCAGTAGTGGTGATAATAGTAGTGCCAATAATTGTGATTATTATAGTGCCAGTAGTGGTGCCAATTGTGATAATTATTATAGTGCCAATAGTGGTGATAATAGTAGTGCCAATAATTGTGACTATTATAGTGCCAGTAGTGGTGATAATAGTAGTGCCAATAATTGTGATAATTATTATAGTGCCAGTAGTGGTGATAGTAGTGCCAATAATTGTGACAATTATTATAGTACCAGTAGTGGTGATAATAGTAGTGCCAATAATTGTGATAATTATTATAGTGCCAGTAGTGGTGATAATAGTAGTGCCAATAATTGTGATAATTATTATAGTGCCAGTAGTGGTGATAATAGTAGTGCCAATAATTGTGATAATTATAGTGCCAGTAGTGGTGATAATAGTGCCAATAATTGTGATAATTATAGTGCCACTAGTGGTGATAATAGTAGTGCCAATAATTGTGATAATTATTATAGTGCCAATAGTGGTAATAATAGTAGTGCCAATAATTGTGACTATTATAGTGCCAGTAGTGGTGATAGTTGTGGTGATAATAGTAATGTGGGTGATGGTAATGTTAGTGACAGGTTTGATATTTATGGTGGTGCCAACAATTATAATAATCGTATAAAATAAGTTGATAATTAAGGACGTGCAATAAATGTTGATAACAGTAGTGTCAATAGTTGTGATAATCATAATAGTGCCAGGAGTGGTGATAGTTATGACTGTGTCAGTGATGCTGTATGTATAGTACTGGTGCTGTGTGTATGTTACAGTGCTATGTGAATTATTGAGATGCTGTTTGTATTGTAGTGGTGCTGTGGGTATTGTAGAGGTTCTCTGTATATTATAGTGATGCTCTGTATATTATAGTGATGGTCTATGTATTATAGTGATGCTGTGTATATTGTAATAATGTTTTAAGTATTGTGGTGGTGCTGAGTGTTGTAATGTGTGTGTGTGTACGTTGTAATGACGTGTGTGCATCTTTGACGTGATGTTTGTATTCAAGTGATGCTATGGGTATTGTAGTGTTGTCTTTATTGTAGTGTTGATGTGTGTATTAAAGTGGTGCTGTGTGTATTAAAGTGGTGCTGTGTGTATTAAAGTGGTGCTGTGTGTATTTTGGTGGTGTTTGTGTTATAACGATGTTGCGTACATTGTAGTGTTGCCGTGTGTATTCTAGTCGTGATGTGTATAATATAGTCTTAATAAACGTGTTGCAGTAGTCCAATGTATATTGTAGTGTTGCTGTGAGTATTATAGTGATGTTTATTATATTGTAATCATGATCTGTATATTCCAGTAATGTGTGCATTGTAGTGGTGCTGTTTGTATAACAGAAAGTTTCTTAATAAGATAGTGATGCTACATGTATTGTAGTGGTTTTGTGCATATTGCAATGGTGCTTTGTATATTTTCATGATTCTGTGAGCATTGCAGTGGTTGTGTGTGTGTATTGTAGTGTTTGTGTGTATTGTAGTGATTGTGTGTATTGTAGTGATTGTGTGTGTAATGTATTGATTGTGTGTGTAATGTATTGATTGTGTGTGTATTGCAGTGATTGTGTGTATTACCTGGAGTATACCTTTCCGGGGTCAACGCCCCCGCGGCCCGGTCTGTGACCAGGCCTCATGGTGGATCAGGGCCTGATCAACCAAGCTGTTAGTGATGGCCACACGTAATCCAACGTACAAACCACAGCTTGGCTGGTCAGGTACTGACTTTAGGTGCCTGTCCAGTGCCTGTTTGAAGACAGCCAGGAGTCTATTGATGTATGCTGGGAGTCTTGGGCCATTGACACTTGTTGTGTTGTCTCTTATCGTGCTAGTAGTACCCCTGCTTTTCATTATGGGAATGTTACACCGTATGCCCAGTCTTTTGCTTTCATAGGGATTGATTTTCGTGTTCAAGTTTGGTACTAGTCCCTCTAGGATTTTCCAGGTGTATATAATCATGCATACTAGGGAGCACAGGTTTACGAAGTCAAACGTTCCCAGTAACTGAAGTGGTTTATCACAGTCATGCATGCCGTGAAGGTTCTCTGTACATTTTCTTGGAAGGTGCTGTTAGTGTGCAGCAATATTCCAGCCTAGATAGAACAAGAGACCTGAAGAGTGCCATCATGGATTTGACATCCCTGGTTTTGAAGATTTTCATTATCCATCCTGTCATTTTTCTAGCAGATGCAATTGATACAATGTTATCTTCTTTGAAAATGAGATCCTCTGACATAATCACCCCCAGGTCTTTGACATTAGTATCTCGCTGTATTGTGTGGTTGGTATTCGTTTTGTAATCCTATGAAGTTTTAATTTCCTCACGTTTTCCATATCGGAGTAATTGAAATTTCTCATCATTGAACTTCATATTGCTTTCTGAAGCCCATTTAATTAAACAATAATTTCTAAGTTTCGCATCCAATTAGCTTAAACTTTTCAGCGCTGATAACTTGATAACTTCTGAGAGCGACTTCAAGCTCAATTTGCTGGTGTATTTCATCGTATTAATCTCACTGGTACAAGAAGAGAATTCCACTATGGTTTAGCTGTCAATCTGTAGTATTTTAGTGGAAGGATTGAATTAGATCCGGGCCAAGTATGTCCTCATTCGCTTCAGATCTTTAACGCTATTTTTTTTTCTCCCTTTAACCGTTGATGGCATGCGCCATTCTTGTGGCAGGGACGACTGGCCAGATCTTATTCTCCACCCCAACAGCATGTGCTCCTCCGAGGGGGCTAGACGGCAAAAGCCTCCCCATTCCCCCGATGCATGTGCCAGTTGGACACGAGGCTAACGGCCTACTGCCACCTCATCTTTATGCTACTAACCTAATGGGGCTGAATGGTTCTATGGCCACCCCACTTGTGCATCTTCCACTGCACAATGGATCCCTCTAGTGTCTTAATAATGTATAACTCTATCTTCGACGCTCCAATTCTTAGTACTTTATTAAGGATATGATATGATTTTGGGGATATTGCACCTCTCCAAATAATAATGACGGCACCGAGTACTATCCCACTGGGATATGTGGGCCTGGCTTCGGTATTATTTTACCTCCCAGAACTGTCCTGTGTGTTCCCTATTTGTATCTTCTGGGTTGCCCATCTACCTGCCCAGTTCCAGATAGGTCTCGTATCATAGTACATGGTCTTCTGTTGATATTGGTCATTCATAGTTGCGACTCCGGAGTCACTGGCAATTTTTATATCAACACAAACACTCTTGTTTTCAATTTCGCATAATAGCAAATCGGGCTTACGTATTTCATCTGCAGTTGGTATATGCGGCTCCTTGATTACTGCATGCTTCTTTATTAAGCAATCGGCAGCAATTGCATTTTTCGCCTCGTCATGTAGTCTTACTCTTTGTCCACGTAAACTTGGACATACCTGGAGCACGTGCCCCAGAGACTCCCTTTGCGTACAGCCCTCACAGGCTGCATTTATTTGCCTTCTTTCTCTAAACTCTCTGGTTTTGGTCGGCATCAAATTGTGCTTAATTTTCAGTGCATCTACATACGCCTCTCCCTTTAACAAACCCGTACCACTAGATGTCCGTTTATGAACCTGAAGAACTAGATGGTGCTCCTGAAGTCCCGCTCCGTCCACTGAGTTGTGTAGAAACTTCTATCATTCCTTCATTTCCTGCTTCTTGGTAGTAACAACCACATTCCTTACTTTACCCATACCAACAAATCTCACCGACTTAATTGTGTTTGGGTGCATTGCCAATGCTTTAATCACTGGATCCTCTGATACATGAAACGCATTAAGCCTCTGCCTTCTCAAAATTAATACTGTGGATAATAGGCAAGTACAACCCAAACCCCCTGTAGCTGTATCAGCATAAAAGACACCAACTGACGTGTCTTTCGGGAATTTTAACCACTTTCTAATCATCTGCCTAATTGCCCTGTCTGCCGTTCGTAGCGTATTCTGGCAGACTCCTCCTAGCACCATCGTATAGATGATGCCAGAAAACAGATGCTTATTTAAAAAGAACATACGTTAATGTGGTTTCAACGGGGCTGCTTCATCTAATGCAACTAATTTTTCTTTCAATTTCTGTATATCAGGTTTCCCCCCTACCTGAAGACGTAAAGGACATTCCTAGATATTTATGTACGGCCGATGGTTTCAGAGATTGCACCTGAATACCCATTATCCTTGTTTTATTTGCCCTCTCAACATCCCACTTCTTCTTTCTAGGAGCAATTTTAATTTTCAAAGTTGCATATTTCTGGAGATTAACCTCCAGCCCCGAAGCTGCAAGTTTAGCAGCAAAGGTTTCCAATTGAGCGTTAAGACCCTGTTCCAGTTCATCTACCAACACAACATCATCAACAACCATTAATGCTGATATTTTCTGTCCACATCCAGACAATAACCAACCAGTCTGATCATCAAAAGCCAGGAGGGCTTCATTTATCACAACATTAAGTAATATACAAGAAAGTGGATCTCCCTGTTTTGTTAATGCCGCAGAGTGCGGCATTAACAAAAGTGCGGCATCAACAAATGCCGCACTCTGCAGCACGCTCATTATAATAACGTTTCAAACGTGATTACGAATCTCCTCCAGCTCCTCGGAAGCTGGACCTGAGCCTATAATGCAGCAGGGATAAACCTTACTATGGATGGTAACTTTGAGATACTGGAACTGGACAGTTGCAGTCTATGAGTTCTTAGTATCGTCGATGAGCGTGGATCTCTGTTTCCTGAGGAAGCTAGTTGCACATTTTCGTTGTGAAACAACGATGGATTAAATTCCCTTTTTTCCTGAGTTTGATTCTCCTCTCTGTGACTAGCAGCAATTCCCTGTTTCTCTCCATGACACCTGGAAGAGGGAGCAGAGGAACCGTGTGTGCCGCTAGCAGCAATCTTCAATAAATCTATCAAAACTGAGCAACTACTGAGGTGTGGAAGACAGCAAATGTAGTCCTGATTTTTAAGAAAAGAGACAGACATTTACTGGAGCATTTCTGACATGATTCTAAGCATCTTTTATTTTATTATACTATTTTTTATGGTAAATCATGTAGTTTAGTTGTCCCTAAAAATTTTCCAATATTTTTTCCTAATAGCGCACAACGCCAGTGTGTAATATCGCTGGCGTGGGAAATAATTTCTTTAAATTTTTAACTGTCAGCTTTTGTATATATTTTTTTAATTAACTCTTTTATTTATCCTAAATATCAAGGGCTAATTAGTGTTTAGGTCGTAAGAAAGTGAAAGTCACTCACACCTCACTAAACCCACACAATGATTACCTATCTTTTATTTTTTTTATATTTTATTTAAAAACTGCATATACATAAAACAGGTATTACATACCAGCAAAAGCAAAACACTGAAAAACAGTGATATAACAACAGAAACGGCATACCTCTCCATACATGAGAAAAACAGTGGTATAACAACAGAAACGGCATACCTCTCCATACATGAGAAAAACAGTGGTATAACAACAGAAACGGCATACCTCTCCATACATGAGAAAAACAGTGGTATAACAACAGAAACGGCATACCTCTCCATACATGAGAAAAACAGTGGTATAACAACAGAAACGGCATACCTCTCCATACATGAGAAAAACAGTGGTATAACAACGGCATACCTCTCCATACATGAGAAAAACAGTGGTATCACCACAGAAACGGCATATGAGAGAAACAGTGGTATAACAACGGCATACCTCTCTATACATGAGAAAAACAGTGGTATAACAACGGCATACCTCTCCATACATGAGAAAAACAGTGGTATAACAACGGCATACCTCTCCATACATGAGACCCCTCAAGGAAGGTTCCTTGATGTTGGTGAGGGGCTCTTGATTTAGGGAATTGAATCTGTGCTCCAGTTCCCCGAATTAAGCCTGAATACCTTCCACATCCCCCCCTAGGCGCTGTATAATCCTCCGGGTTTAGCGCTTCCCCCTTGATTATAATAATAATAATAATCCATACATGAGAAAAACACCTAGAGTAGAGCCAATAAACCACCACATCCACTCTACATAAACCTACCCGACTACCACAATACGACGAGGAACACCACATTATAGTAGTAATAAAACATAATAACAATATATATATATATATATATATATATATATATATATATATATATATATATATATATATATATATATATATATAAATGAAAACCCAAAACACGTAACTCAAATTTGGATACATTAATATACATATAGTTTTGTTAGAAAGAAACAAAAAACAAAAGTAAATCACATCACAAAAAGAACAAACATAAAACCGTGACTTCAACATAAGCACAACACGTACCTCATACACGTACCTCATACATGTACCTCATACACGTACCTCATACATGTACCTCATACACGTACCTCATACATGTACCTCATACATGTACCTCATACATGTACCTCATACACGTACCTCATACACGTACCTCATACACGTACCTCATACACGTACCTCATACACGTACCTCATACACGTACCTCATACACGTACCTCATACAGAACAACACTGGAGATAAAACCTACCTCATCCACACAACCAAGAACTTTTTTTTTTTTTTACATATGGAAATTTTTTCGGAGATCATATACATAAAATAAAAAAAAAAAATAGACGAAAGGACAAGACAAAAAAAATACACGGTTCTTTGATGACAATGTACATAAAAGTCGACAACACAACCGTTGTCTATGATCTACCAGTGAATCGCAGTTCACTTTCAATGAGCGTAAACACTACCATGCTCATGCCACCTAAAAAAAAACAAAAAAAAATAAAAAAAAAAAAAAAAAAAAAAAAAAAAAAAAAAAAAAAAAAAAAAAAAAATTACCTTCGAGAGCATGCAATCGGCACATGAACCATTATTTTAAAAACCCCAAGAAAAACCCTACTACAGACCTAAGCCCCAGAGGTATGCAGAAAACCCCCCATTTTCCAGACCCCTGAAAGAACCATGCCACCAAAACCCCCCTAGCACATTCATCAGAACATCACCAACCAAACCCAGGAATCAGACCCAACGAACATGCTAGACCCTTGCAAAAAAAAAAAAAACCGTCCCTCCTCCCCCCCACACACATCCTCGTTTTGGTCACTACTATGACACACACTTCCAAGCTCCGCGTCCAGACACGTGTGTGCGCCACCCCCCAGTCATACCTAAGAACTCCACTAAAACGAACCTACCAAAGAAATAAGACCAAAACCCAGGAGCCCAGCCCTCATCGGTCTACCCCATCCCCAACCGCAGTAACCCGCTCACAGTTAGGTGGTGATACCCTTCATGGAAGCTGGTCATCCATGTCCTTCCATATAAAAGTCTGTTTCTACACACTGTCTTGTAGACGCGTGCTGCGAGTGCCCTCACCCTACAAACCCCACCAACCTCCCGCATATTCCAAGAAAAGAACAAAAAATCCGCCACCACATACATGACAGCCCTCCTGACGTCCGCCGTGACCCCACCCACATCAAAAGTCAAAGCCCTTAGAGCCGATATGCCCCCCACCAGACGGAAGACCCTCGCTAACCACTCCCTTGCAATTCCCAAAGTTTCACAAAAATAAACTGCATGGAACGCCGTCTCCTCTTCCCCACATCGCCTACAAGTTCCCTCACTCACATAACCCATCCTACACAACACTGACCTGGATGCCAGAATTCCCATAAAAAACCTGTCGACCAGTTCCCTTACCCTAGGGGTCAGCCGAAGCTTCCGAAAATCCCCCAGAATACCCCGCCAATCATACATTGGATAAGTGCTTACACCCTGCACCAACACCCCACGACTTCCCACCATCTCCAAACGGCTCACCGGTACCTTCCACGCATCCCGTACCGCCAAGAGAAACCGCACCATGTCTTCACACACCAACAACTCCTCCTCCCCCCCCCCACCATTTCCGCACATCAACCATAACCTCCCCAACCCTTTGTCCCCTTTCCTCGCCCGCTCTGAGGAACACCTGTTTCACAAAGACTGCCTTTACTCGAGACTCCAACGGGGTGAGGCCCAATCCACCCTGCCGAACATTCGTCATGACGACCTCACTCCTTAACCAGGGCCTCCCATAACCCCAGACATATTGTAAGACTCTCTCTCGTTGTTATGGCCATTTACCACTGACCATTCAAATTCCAACATTATAGAAGAGCATAGATGAAGACCTATAAAGGATCGAATATTGTTTCAGCATCTATTTAGGACAAGAACCTATATAAGACAAGAACCTATATAAAACAAGAACCTATATAAAAGAACCTATATAAGACAAGAATCTATATAAGACAAGAACCTATATAAGACAAGAACCTATATAAGACAAGAACCTATATAAGACAAGAACCTATATAAAACAAGAACCTATATAAAACAAGAACCTATATAAGAAAAGAACCTATATAAGACAAGAACCTATATAAGACAAGAACCTATATAAGACAAGAACCTATATAAGACAAGAACTTATATAAGACAAAAACCTATATAGAAGAGGCTCCCCGCGAGAGTTGCTTAGACCCTCCCCAGAAAAAAGGATGAACATTAAAAACCATGATAAATGGGGAGGTGTGGGTAAGAAAGAAATCAGAAATTTTACGTGAAGCTTAAATACCAGCGTGAAGGGGAATATAAAGTGAGATTATGTACCATACTTATAAATAGACTTGGGGAGCAGTATAGCAAAGTGGAGCACAAACTGAAAATCCAAGTGCATGTGGCATGTCTCGTCGTGAAAAAGTATAGCGAGATAGTTATGAAACATTGCCAAGGAAAGAAATTCGGGCTATTAAACGTAATTTAGATTCTTGTAAACTAGAACATAAAGGGGGGAAATGGAATTATGCCATAATTCCTTTGTATTCTCTCATATAGCACCACTTCATAAAGGTGGCAGAAAAGCATTAACTAAACTATAGACCAATATCTCTAACGTCCCACATCATAAAAATCATTGAAAAAAGCAAGATGGCAAACCACTTGGATTCCCAAAAAATGTACAATCCAGGGCAACAAGGGTTCAGGGCAGGTCGCTCCTGCCTCTCGCAACTACTGGGTCACTATGATAAGGTCTTTCATTAACTGGAAGAAAAACAGAATGCAGACTTTGCAAAAGCCTTTGACAAGTGCGATCATGGCGTAATAGCACTCAAAATACGTGCTAAAGGAATAACTGGCAAAATGTGTGGAGATAAATCTTGAACTTTCTATTCAGTCGAATACAAAGATTAGTGGTAAACAGAGTTAAATCGGAAGCTGCCATAGTGAAAAGCTCTGTTCCACAACCCCTCAAAGGAGGCTCCTGGACGCTGGTGAGGGGCTCCAGACCTAGGGAATTGGATCTGTGCTCCGGTTCCCTGACTGAGCCTGAATACCTTCCATCCCCCCACATACGCTGTGTAATCATACGGGTTTACCGCTCCCCTATGATTATAATAATACACTGTTCCACTAGGCACAGTACTCACCCCCATCCTGCTCCTCATCCTCGTATCAGACATAGACATAGATGTAACCTAGAGCACCGAGTGATCCTGTGCAGACGATACTAGGATCTGAATGAGACTGTCATCTATTGAGGACACGGTTAACCTCCAAGAAGATATAAGCCAAGTTTTCGAATGGGCAATGGAAAACAACATGATGTTCAATGAAGACAAATTCCAACTACTTCGTTATGCAAAACTGGAGGAGATAATAATTAGAAATGAATATACTACAAACTCTGGCCATACAATAGAGCGAAAAAATAATGTGAGGGACCTGGGAGTGGTAATGTCGGAGGATCTCACTTTCAAGGATCACAACAGTGCCACGATCACAACTGCAAAGAAAATGATAGGATAGATAATGAGAACGTTCAAAACAAGAGATGCCAAGCCAGTGATGATCCTTTTCAAATAACTTGTTCTCTCTAGGCTGGAATACTGCTGTACATTAACAACATCTTTCAAAGCAGGTGAATTGCAGATCTAGAGAGTGTACAGAGAATCTTTACTGCACATATAAGTTCCATAAAACACCTCAATTACTGGGAACGCTTGGAAGCACCTGACTTGTGCTCATTGGAGCGCAAGAGAGAGTGATGTCATAATCTACACTTGGAAACTCCTAGAAGGAATGTTCACGAATCTGCACACAGAGAAACACTGGGCAGGCGTTGCAAAATACCCCTATGGAAAGTAAGGGCGCGATTGGTACACTAAAAGGAAACAACATAAGTGTCCGGGGACCAAGACTGTTGAACAGCCTCCTACCATGCATAAGGGGAATTACCAACAGACTCCTGGCTGTCTTCAAGAGGGAGCTGGACAGATATTTAAAGTCGGCGCCGGATCAGCTGGGCTGATGAGTTAGAAAACGTTGAATAAATGCCCGAGAAGCATTTTCTCGACTCTTCCCAGTTTTAATGTCGAAACACATCGCTTGCGCAAAAACAGTGCCAGGTTCCCACCCACAACAGTGCCAGGTTCCCGCCCACAACAGTGCCAGGTTTCCGCCACAAAAGTGCCAGGTTCTCGGCCAGAGCAGGGCCAGGTTCTCGGCCACAACAGTGCCAGGTTACCGGCCACAACAGTGCCAGATTCCCGCCACAACAGTGCCAGGTTCCAGCCACAGCAGTGCCAGGTTCCCGCCACAGCAGTGCCAGGTTCCCGAGACAACAGTGCCAGGTTCCCGAGACAACAGTGCCGGGTTCCCGCCCACAATAGTCCCAGGTTCCCGCCCACAAGAGTGCTAGGTTTCCGCCCACAAGAGTGCTAGGTTTCCGCCCACAAGAGTGCTAGGTTCCCGCCCACAACAATGCCAGGTTCTCGCCACAACAGTGCCAGGATCCAGGCCACAACAGTGCCAGGGTCCCGGTCACAACAGTGCCAGGTTCGCGCCACAACCGTGCCAGGATCCCCGCCACAACAGGGCCAGGATCCCGCCCACAACAGTGCCAGGATCCCGCTCATAAAAGTGCCAGGTTCGCGCCACAACCGTGCCAGGATCCCCGCCACAACAGGGCCAGGATCCCGCCCACAACAGTGCCAGGATCCCGACCACAACAGGGCCAGGATCCCGCCACAACAGTGCCAGGTTCCCGCCACAACAGTGCCAGGATCCCGCCCACAACAGTGCAAGGTTCCCGCCACAACAGTGCCAGGTTCTCGCCACAACAGTGCCAGGTTCCCGCCACAACAGTGCCATGTTCTCGCCACAACAGTGACAGGTTCCCAGCCACAATAGTGCCTGGTTTCCGCCACAACAGTGCCAGGATCCCGACCACAACAGTGACAGGTTCCCGGCCACAATAGTGCCAGGTTTCCGCCACAACAGTGCCAGGTGTCCGCCACAACAGTGCCAGGTTCCCGGCCACAACAGTGCCAGGTTCCCGACCACAAGAGTGCCAAGTTCCCTACCACAACAGTGCCAGGTTCTCAGCCACAACAGTGCCAGGTTCCAGCCACAACAGTGCCAGATTCCCGCCACAACAATGCCAGGTTCCAAGCCACAAAAGTGCCAGGTTACCGGCCACAATAGTGCCAGATTCCAGCCCCAACAGTGCCAGGTTCCCGCCCACAACAGTGCCAGGTTTCCGAGACAACAGTGTCAGGTTCTTGCCACAACAGTGCCAGGTTCCCGCCACAACAGTGCGAGGTTCTCCACACAAAAGTGACAGGTTCCCGCTGCAAAAGTGCTAGGATCCTGGCCACAACAGTGCCAGGTTTGCGCCACAACAGTGCCAGGTTTGCGCCACAACAGTGCCAGGTTCCCGAACACAACAGTGCCAGGATCCCGCCCACAATAGTGCCAGGTTCCCGCCACAACAGTGCCAGGTTCCCGACCACAACAGTGCCAGGATCCCGCCCACAACAGTGCTAGGTTCCCGCCACAACAGTGCCAGGTTCTCGCCACAACAGTGACAGGTTCCCAGCCACAATAGTGCCTGGTTTCCGCCACAACAGTGCCAGGTTCCCAGCCACAACAGTGCCAGGATCACGCCCACAACAGTGCCAGGTTCCCGCCACAACAGTGCCAGAATCCCAGCCACAACAGTGCCAGGATCCCGACCACAACAGTGACAGGTTCCCGGCCACAATAGTGCCAGGTTTCCGCCACAACAGTGCCAGGTTCCCGACCACAAGAGTGCCAAGTTCCCTACCACAACAGTGCCAGGTTCCCGGCTACAACAGTGCCAGGTTCCAGCCAAAACAGTGCCAGATTCCCACCACAACAATGCCAGGTCACCGGCCACAATAGTGCCAGATTCCAGCCCCAACAGTGCCAGGTTCCCGCCCACAACAGTGCCAGGTTTCCGAGACAACAGTGTCAGGTTCTTGCCACAACAGTGCCAGGTTCCCGCCACAACAGTGCCAGGTTCTCCACACAAAAGTGACAGGTTCCCGCTGCAAAAGTGCTTGGGTCCTGGCCACAACAGCGTCAGGTTCCTGCCCACAACAGTGCCAGTTTCCCGCCACAACAGTGCCAGGATCCTGGCCACAACAGTGCCAGGTTCCCGGCCACAATAATGCCAGTTACCCGGCCACAACAGTGCCAGGTTCCCGGCCCCAACTGCCAGGTTCCCTCCCAAAAGAGTGCTGGGTTCCCGCCCACAACAGTGCCAGGTTCGCGCCACAACAGTGCCAGAATCCCCGAAACAACAGTGCCAGGTTCCCGACCACATCAGTGCCAGGGTCCCGCCCACAACAGTGCCAGGTTCTCGCCACAACAGTGCCATGATCTCGGCAACAACAATGCCAGGTTCCCGGCCAAAACAGTGCCCTGTTCCTTCCCACAACAGTGCCAGGGTCCCGGTCACAAAAGTGCCATGATCCCGGCCACAACAGTGCCAGGATCCCGACCTCAACAGTGCCAGGTTTCCGCCACAACAGTTCCAGGTTCCCGCCAAAACAGTGCCAGGTTCCCGGCCATAAGAGTGACAGGTTCCCGGCCACAACAGTGCCAGGTTCCCGTCACAACAGTCCCAGGTTTCCGCCACAACAGTGCCAGGTTTCCGACAACAATGGCAGGTTCCCGGCCACAAGAGTGCCTGGTTCCCGCCAAAACAGTGCCAGGTTCCCGGCCATAACAGTGCCATGATCCCGGCAACAACAGTGCCAGGTTCCCGGCCACAACAGTACCCTGTTCCTTCCCACAACAGTGCCAGGGTCCCGGCCACATCAGTGCCAGTTTCCCGGCCACAACAGTTCCAGATTCCCGGCCACAACAGTTCCAGGTTCCCGGCCACAACAATGCCAAAACCCCGCCCACAACAGTGCCAGGTTCTCGCCACAACAGTGCCAGGATCCCGGCCACAACAGTGCCAGGTTACCGGCCATAACAGTGCCCAGATCCCGGCCACAACAGTGCCAGGTTCCCGCCACAACAGTGCCAGGATCCCGGCCACAACAGTGCCAGGTTCCCGGCTACAACAGTGCCAGGTTCCCGCCAACAACAGTGACACGTTCCCGGCCACAACAGTGCCAAGTTTCCCGCCACAACAGTGCCAGGTTCCCGCCCTTAACAGTGCCAGGTTCCCGCCACAACAGTGCCAGGATCCTGGCCACAACAGTGCCAGGTTCCCGGCCACAACAGTGCTAGGTTCCCGCCCACAACAGTGCCAGGTTCGCGCCACAACAGTGCCAGGAGCCTGGCCACAACAGTGCGAGGTTCCCGACCCAACAGTGCCAGGATCCCGCCGACAACAGTGCCAGGTTCCCGCCACAACAGTGCCAGTATGCCGGCCATAACAATGCCAGGGTCCCAGTCACAACCGTGCCAGGATCCTGGCCACAACAGTGCTAGGTTCCCGCCCACAACAGTGCCAGGTTCGCGCCACAACAGTGCCAGGAGCCCCGCCACAACAGTGCGAGGTTCCCGACCCAACAGTGCCACGATCCCGCCGACAACAGTGCCAGGTTCCCGCCAAAACAGTGCCAGTATGCCGGCCATAACAATGCCAGGGTCCCGGTCACAACAGTGCCAGGTTCCCGGCCATAACAGTGACAGGTTCCCGGCCACAACAGTGCCAGGTTCCCGTCACAACAGTGCCAGGTTTCCGCCACAACAGTGCCAGGTTTCCGACAACAATGGCAGGTTCCCGGCCACAAGAGTGCCTGGTTCCCGCCAAAACAGTGCCAGGTTCCAGGTTCCCGGCCACAACATTGCCAAAATCCCGCCCACAACAGTGCCAGGTTCTCGCCACAACAGTGCCAGGATCCCCGCCACAACAGTGCCAGGTTACCGGCCATAACAGTGCCCGGATCACGGCCACAACAGTGCCAGGTTCCCGCCACAACAGTGCCAGGATCCCGGCCACAACAGTGCCAGGTTCCCGGCTACAACAGTGCGAGGTTCCCGCCAACAACAGTGACAGGTTCCCGGCCACAACAGTGCCAAGTTTCCGGCCACAACAGTGCCAGGTTCCCTCCCTTAACAGTGCCAGGTTCCCGCCACAACAGTGCCAGGATCCTGGCCACAACAGTGCCAGGTTCCCGGCCACAACAGTGCTAGGTTCCCGCCCACAACAGTGCCAGGTTCGCGCCACAACAGTGCCAGGAGCCCCGCCACAACAATGCGAGGTTCCCGACCCAACAGTGCCAGGATCCCGCCGACAACAGTGCCAGGTTCCCGCCACAATAGTGCCAGTATGCCGGCCATAACAATGCCAGGGTCCTGGTCACAACAGTGCCAGGATCCCGGCTACAACAGTGCCAGGATCCCGACCACAACAGTGCCAGGTTTCCGCCACAACAGTGCCAGGTTCTCGCCACAACAGTGCCAGGATCCCCGCCACAACAGTGCCAGGTTACCGGCCATAACAGTGCCCGGATCACGGCCACAACAGTGCCAGGTTCCCGCCACAACAGTGCCAGGATCCCGGCCACAACAGTGCCAGGTTCCCGGCTACAACAGTGCCAGGTTCCCGCCAACAACAGTGACAGGTTCCCGGCCACAACAGTGCCAAGTTTCCGGCCACAACAGTGCCAGGTTCCCGCCCTTAACAGTGCCAGGTTCCCGCCACAACAGTGCCAGGATCCTGGCCACAACAGTGCCAGGTTCCCGGCCACAACAGTGCTAGGTTCCCGCCCACAACAGTGCCAGGTTCGCGCCACAACAGTGCCAGGAGCCCCGCCACAACAGTGCGAGGTTCCCGACCCAACAGTGCCAGGATCCCGCCGACAACAGTGCCAGGTTCCCGCCACAACAGTGCCAGTATGCCGGCCATAACAATGCCAGGGTCCCAGTCACAACAGTGCCAGGATCCCGGCTACAACAGTGCCAGGATCCCGACCTCAACAGTGCCAGGTTTCCGCCACAACAGTGCCAGGTTCCCGGCCACAACAGTGCCAGGTTCCCGCCACAACAGTGCAAGGTTCCCGACCACAACAGTGCCAGGTTCCCGCCACAACAGTGCTAGGTTTCCGACAACAGCGCCATGTTCCCGGCGACAACCGTGCCAGGTTCCCGCCACAACAGTGCCAGGTTCCCGGCCACAACAGTGACAGATTCCCGGCCACAACAGTGCCAGGATCCCGGCCACAACAGTGTCAGGCTCCTGCCCACAACAGTGCTAGGTTCCCGCCCAAAACAGTGCCAGGTTTCCACCACAACAGTGCCAGAATCCCGGCCACAAAAGTCCCAGGTTCCCGCCCACAACAGTGCTACGGTCCCGCCCACAACAGTGCCAGGTTCCCGCTCACAACAGTGCCAGGTTCCCGCCCACAGCAATGACAGGTTCCCGCCCACAACAGTGCCAGCATCCCCGCCACAACAGTGCCAGGTTCCCGGTTATAAAAGTGCCAGGATCCCGGCCACAACAGTGCCAGGTTCCCCCCACAACAGTGCCAGGTTCCCGGCCACAACAGTGCCAGGTTCCCGCCCACAACAGTGCCAGGATCCCGGCCACAACAGTGCCAGGTTCCCCCCACAACAGTGCCAGGTTCCCGGCCACAACAGTGACAGGTTCCCCCCACAACAGTGACAGGTTCCCGGCCACAACAGTGACAGGTTCCCCCCACAACAGTGACAGGTTCCCGGCCACAACAGTGACAGGTTCCCCCCACAACAGTGACAGGTTCCCGGCCACAACAGTGACAGGTTCCCCCCACAACAGTGACAGGTTCCCGGCCACAACAGTGACAGGTTCCCCCCACAACAGTGACAGGTTCCCGGCCACAACAGTGACAGGTTCCCCCCACAACAGTGACAGGTTCCCGGCCACAACAGTGACAGGTTCCCCCCACAACAGTGACAGGTTCCCGGCCACAACAGTGACAGGTTCCCCCCACAACAGTGACAGGATCCCGGCCACAACAGTGACAGGTTCCCCCACAACAGTGACAGGTTCCCGGCCACAACAGTGACAGGTTCCCCCACAACAGTGACAGGATCCCGGCCACAACAGTGACAGGTTCCCCACACAACAGTGACAGGTTCCCGGCCACAACAGTGCCAGGTTCGCCCCACAACAGTGCCAGGTTCCCGGCCACAACAGTGACAGGTTCCCGGCCACAACAGTGCCAGGTTCCCGGCCACAACAGTGCCAGGTTCCCGGCCACAACAGTGACAGGTTATCGGCCACAACAGTGCCAGGTTCCCCCCACAACAGTGCCAGGTTCACGGCCACAACAGTGCCAGGTTCGTGCCAGACTAAACACTATGATAATGACAATCTCAGAATATTGAAAAAAATAGTGACAGTTCTGCTGGCAATTATATATCACTTTTTTTTAGGATAAAACTATAAGGTTCAAGACTTAATTAATTAGCAAGAACTCTCTGGTGTAGAGGTTTGTGTTGTTCTCTGCAACACACCACTGTGAATTTACTGCAGTTACTGAAAATGACAAGTGTCGACTTATTGGTGGTCCTAATCCTGCACACACAAATACATCCAGGTGACTCCTGTCACACTCTAGTAAACTCTGATGTAGACTCGTGGGAACCTGAGCTAGTCTGGATCATACTGTATTTCCCACAAGTTTCACATTACAAGCTATCAGAATCAACACCAACGATAATTCCCAAGTGTTGATACAACTGACAGCAACATTGTGCTCATTGGTCAGGTGTATTTAAAAGAGTAATGTAGACATACCTGTGATGTGGTGCGAGAGTTGTTCCACGATGACCAGTAATCTACACTTACCTGTCATGCGGTACGAGTGTTGTTCCACGATGACCAGTAATCTA
Organism: Cherax quadricarinatus; assembly: GCF_038502225.1. Classification (NCBI taxonomy): domain Eukaryota; kingdom Metazoa; phylum Arthropoda; class Malacostraca; order Decapoda; family Parastacidae; genus Cherax; species Cherax quadricarinatus. The sequence continues at coordinate 136,705 of NW_027195487.1, forward strand.
CACTTACCTGTCATGCGGTACGAGTGTTGTTCCACGATGAGCAGTAATCTACACTTACCTGTCATGCGGTACGAGTGTTGTTCCACGATGAGCAGTAATCCACACTTACCTGTCATGCGGTACGAGTGTTGTTCCACGATGACCAGTAATCTACACTTACCTGTCATGCGGTACGAGTGTTGTTCCACGATGACCAGTAATCTACACTTACCTGTCATGCGGTACGAGTGTTGTTCCACGATGACCAGTAATCTACACTTACCTGTCATGCGGTACGAGTGTTGTTCCACGATGACCAGTAATCTACACTTACCTGTCATGCGGTACGAGTGTTGTTCCACGATGACCAGTAATCTACACTTACCTGTCATGCGGTACGAGTGTTGTTCCACGATGACCAGTAATCTACACTTACCTGTCATGCGGTACGAGTGTTGTTCCACGATGACCAGTAATCTACACTTACCTGTCATGCGGTACGAGTGTTGTTCCACGATGACCAGTAATCTACACTTACCTGTCATGCGGTACGAGTGTTGTTCCACGATGAGCAGTAATCCACACTTACCTGTAAATGAAAACAAGGAAATTTATATTAATCATCTTGCTCTACCATCAAGACTTAAATATCATAATCAATTTACATTAACTATTGCAAATTATTTCATTCGACACACCCGCCTTCCTCACGAAGGGTTCTACTTATACCCAGATTAATCGTACTATACATTGCTCAATGTTATTATTCTCATCAGGTATACATAAGCTCACTCATACAGTTATACTCAATGCACCACTTTACATACGTGCATATGTATATATTTTTTATTTATTATCACACTGGCCGATTCCCACCAAGGCAGGGTGGCCTGAAAAAGAAAAACTTTCACCATCATTCACTCCATCACTGTCTTGCCAGAAGGGTGCTTTACACTACAGTTTTTAAACTGCAACATTAACACCCCTCCTTTCGTGTATATATATACACGAAATTTAAAATCTACTAAAATGCCTCCTTTAGGAATTCTTTCTCAAAATTCCCTAAGCAAACACTCTTTCTCTTTAAATCTATTAAGAATACCTAAATAAATAACATGTTTTTCTAATATACTTGTCTTCACCAACTGTCCTCTACCTCTTCCTACCTCACCTTTACACTGTATGTAAATTGGAATCGCACCAATCCTTGAAAGTTCAAAACGTTTTGTGCCCTTTACACTTCTACATACACTTAATATAAAGATACCTATTACTACCAGAGCGTCCTACCAGTCGTCCCTCCCTCACTACCACCCCAACACTACTAAATTTAAGCTAATGGGCTCATACCTCATTTATGAGAGTAATCTCTCTTTATAATTCTATTCTCACCTTATATAATCATTTTTCTACCTTCACTTGTCTCAGGGACCCTTCTCTCCATTTCCTCCTCATCATGATTCTCCGCTTGAATTGGTCTTGAACTAAATCTTATATCATTCATCCCTCAAATTTCATCAAAAGAAAACCAATTACCGTCTGAAGCCTCCTTAAAGTATTTCCTAATTCAAGCTTCAGGATCAGCCATTATCATTCTATCTTCAACTTTAACGTTCTTTATACCTAGATTTGCCCTCTCATTTATCTCCTTAGCTTTGCTTCTCAAATTAGGCGCAGCTTCCTTCCACTTTTAGTCCCCTCAAGTTATAGAGGGTCTTAATTGAACCCAAGCTATTATTCTTATAACAATCCAAAAACTTGCACCTATATTTTTAATTTCCTGTCTATCCACAGAACCTTACACAAACACCTTTCTTTTCTTAGGAGGGATAACCTCTGCTATTTTGGGAGCTCTGGGCGGGACTAACCTAACATCTCGTCGAAACATTCTTGCCTACTCATCTATTATTGCCTCCCAGCATACATAAGGGGGATTACCAACAGACCCCTGGCAGTCTTCAAGCTGGCACTGGACAAGCACCTAAAGTCGGTACCTGACCAGCCGGGCTGTGGCTCGTACGTTGGTTTGCGTGCAGCCAGCAGTAACAGCCTGGTTGATCAGGCTCTGATCCACCAGACGGCCTGGTCACAGACCGGGCCGCGGGGGCGTTGACCCCCGGAACTCTCTCCAGGTAAACTCCAGGTATTAATCACATATAAATACTTCTCGCTATACTCATTAATGAAGCCTCTTGAAGAATTTGCTTTTTAAAATACGCGCTAATTTCCTCCTCAGTAGCCGTCTACTTCTCATCAACCCAAGTGTACTTTTTCTCCCACCTAATTAACTTCAGACAATCGCCTCTTCCTAAAATTATCTCAATAATAAACCTTTACTCCCTAGGGGATGTGCATCCATTTTCAGGTTTCATCCCTAAATGAATTATTATCCAAGAGATAATTTTAGTATCCTCTTTCTTTCCGCTTCTGGTCCTACTACTTTCTTCACTAGTAACTCTCTACTTCTACATTCGACTTACTTTATCTTCCATTTCAGTCTCCTGTGACCAAATGAAATGAAATACCTCCTACAAAAATCTCAAAATTTTCTCGTCTCCTCTGTGATCTTCGGTTAATTTATTTGGTCTTTTTATCCCATCTATACTTTTAGTTATCTAAGATTTTAAGTTAATTTAAACTAACATCCTTCAAAACTGTCAAAAACAGTAAAATATTTTAAATCTTACCCCTACTGATAAGAAAGTCTTCACTTTTATCTAGATTTACAGTCTAACGCCTACAATCTCAGCCATCTTATCCTACAAATTACACAGAACTTAAATTCCCTTCATAAACATAATGTTCAATGGAACTCCATGCATCAACAAAACAAAATAGTCTCCTATTTTGCCTGAACAACAAGAATATAATGAATTTAGAAATAATCCATTCTGCCTTAAACAATATATATATAAAGTGTAACAAGCACTACAAAAAGATAAAGCTCCTACTCTAAATATAACCAACTTTCTTCATCTTACCACCCTAATGATTAAATTAATTTCCTCTATTAAATTCAAAGTAGGAGGGGCAGCCATGTTCCCTACAACTAATAAAAATCACCATAACCCTATACTTGGTGTAATATTTAATAAACCCTTTCTAATTATCAAACTTCGTCTTCCTAAACGTTCATAGACCATATTTGCTAAACAGAATAAACCTGAAGAACACAAACCATGACCTAACACCACTACCAAAGCTCCATTTAATCCTCAACTTCTCATAACAAGCCCCCCTAATACCAGTCCTATATGAGCTACCGAAGAATAAGCAAACAGAGACTTCATATCTACCTGGCGTAAACACATTAAACTAATTACAACCCCACCTAAAATTCCCAAGCTTATTCCCACTCAACAAATATTTTATTAACCTCCGAAAATACCCCTAATATTCGAATTAAACCATAACCACCTAATTTTAGTAACACGACAGGAGCCTCCACATGAGCCTTAGGTAACCACAAATGAAATATGAACAAAGGTACCTTCACTTAAACGAAAATACAGAACAAAAGTATCACAATACACTAACACTCTGGTAATCAACCCCACCTGTTAGTAAACCCATGTTTAAGCTTCCCATGCTTTTGTATAACCTTAATAAAGAAACTAATAAACGTAATGAAGCAAATAAAGTATAAAATATTATATAAATTCCAGCCTGAATCCGTTCCGATTGATATCCTCAGCCCAAAATTAATACAAATATAGGAGCTAACGACCTTTCAAAGCTAATATAAAACATCAAATAATTAACTGACCTAAAGGTTAAAACCAAAACTAACAACAAAATTAAATTTACTAACAAGAATCCAGAATAAAAATTCCCAACCTTCTTCACCATTACCCTCCCATAAACTATCAACATAATTCAAACTCTTAACACAATTAAATTATAACTTAAATAATCAGCCCCTATTATATAACTCACACACACACAAAAAAATCATGGTTTATTATTAATAATCCTATAAAACATATAGCTAATAAACCAATCTGCATCAGCCCTCAATTCATTACAAACCTTATCAAAATCAAATTAAATACCAAAAATTTTAACTTACCAAAATACCAATTATTATTATTATAATAAAAAAGAAGCGCTAAGCCACAAGGGCTATACAACTAACAAAATACCAAACCTCCTAAAATAATCGTTACCATGTGAGCGAACAAATAAAACTAACAAAAATAAACCCAAAGTTCCTTCACATGCAACCATAACCAAAAAAATATTACAAACACCCCTTCTAAACCCACCCGAGTTATATAAACTCTCATTACCCCAAACACATTCAATATGATAAACTCCAACCCTAATAAAACATTTAACAGATGCTTATGATTTGAAATAAACGCTCTGAATCCGCAAAAAAACTATAACTAACAACCTTAAACCTTCGATTCCTAACATCATCATCCACCTTTATCTTTTTACAACTAAATTTTTTCTACCCTTCATCGAACCTATGACGTCACCACGTAAATCTCACCCACTATTTAAACTAGCTAATTCCGCATTTGTTGACATACCAGTTCCTAGGAACATTTCAATTTTTTGGAATTTTGGATCCCTCTTAGGATTATGCTTAGTGGCTCAAATCGCAGCTGGCCTATTCCTATTTATTCACTTCACCTCCCATACTGACTTGACTTTTTCAAACGTAGAACATATTTGTCGGGATGTAAACTACGGATGATTATTCCGAACCATCCACGCAAACGGAGCATCATTTTTATTTATTTGCATCTACTCCCACAATGGTCGATGTATTTACTATGAATCATTTATTCTTTTCCACGCCTGGAGGGTTGGGGTTTTAATTTTATTCATAACAATAGCCACAGCTTTCCTAGGTTATGTCTTGCCTTGAGGACAAATATTTTGAGGTGCCACAGTTATTACAAACCTATTCTTAGCTATCCCTTACATTGGAACAGATTTAGTTCAATGAATCTGAGGGGGCTTCGCAGTAGATAATGCTACCTTGACCCGATTTTTTTACATTCCACTTTCTTCTACTATTCCTAATTACTGCAGCAACACTCGTTCACATCTTATTTATCCATCACTCCGGAGCTAATAACCCCTTAGGAGTATCTTCCACTAGAGATAAAATCCTGTTCAGCCCTACTTCACATTTAAAGATTAGGGTTTCTAATCATATTTATATTTTTAATCCTCTTAACCCTTTTGAACCCTTATCTTCTCGGAGACCCTGATAATTTCATCCCTGCTAACCCTCTAAGTTACACCAGTTCATATTCAACCTGAATGATACTTCTTATTTGCATATGCTATTCTTCGCTCGATCCCAAACAAATTAGGGGGAGTAATCGTCCTAGTTTTATCAGTAGCAATTCTTTGACTCCTTCGTTTTACCTCTATATAAAAATTTCAAGGCCTAACTTTTTACCCTTTAAATCAGATTTTATTTTGAACTCTTGTCTCTATAATATCTTGTTACCATGAATTGGAGCGCGTCCCGTAGAGGATCCTTATATTACAGGACAAACCCTCACTATTGCTTACTTCACTTATTATGTTATTAATCCTTTAATCACCCTTTTAACATATTTGCTCCTCGAGTGGATATTTAGTTTATTTAAAACAATAATCTATAATTTTAGTTTAAAACAATAATTTATAAATTTAGTTTAAAACAATAATTTATAAATTTAGTTTAAAACAATAATTTATAAATTTAGTTTAAAACAATAATTTATAAATTTAGTTTAAATTAAAATTAATTTTACTCCTATAAAAAAATCAAGAAATTTAAAGATACAGGAAGAAACCTTTCCCAGGCCATATACATCAACTTATGGTATCGCAATCCAGGTAAAGTTCCCCGCACTCAAATAAATGCAAACCTAACCATTACTAATTTTACATAAAATCCTAATCTCAAAACATTTCCACCTAGAAATAGCAACGTAGAAACCCCTCTTATAAACATAATTCTAACATATTCAGCTATAAAACTCAACACAAACCCTCCCCTTCTATACTCAGTATTAAACCCAGAAACTAATTCAGATTCCCCTTCAGCAAAATCAAAAGGAATTCGATTTATCTCCGCCAAACACGAGCCTAGCCAAACCATAGACAATGGAAACGTCAACCAAATAAATCGTAACCTCTCCTGGTAATACCTTAATTCTATAAATCTGAATCTCCTAGTTAAAAAGACATAAGATAATAAAATTAAAGCCAGTCTCACTTCATATGAAATAGTTTGTGCTGCAGCCAGAAGTCGTCCAAATAAAGAATATTTACAGTTAGAAGCTCACTCAGCTCTTATTAAAAGATATACCCCTAACCTTAAACATAAAAAAAAATACACCTATATCAAAATTTACTAGTCCTAATTCATATGGGATGATCCTCCATAAAATCAAAGCAACAAATAAACCAAATACTGGCGATAAATAGTAAGGTAAAAAATTAGACATTAAAGGCGAGTTTTGCTCTTTTAAAAACATTTTCACAGCGTCTGAAAAAGACTGAATTAACCCTAGAATACCTAATTTATTAGGTCCCTTCCGAATTTGAATGTACCCTAAAATCTTCCGTTCGAGAAGAGTTACAAACGCCACCCCAACCAATACACAAACCATCAGCAATAAATATCTTACAACTATAACACAGTATTAACCACCTAATATACCTTTACTTATAGAGTATTTCCTATAAATTAAATTCTAAATTTAATGCATATTTTCTGCCGAAGTAAATTTTAATTATAGGTACACTTTCCAGTACATCTACGTTACGACTTATTCCTCAAAATGGAAGAGACGGGCGATATGTTCATATTTCATTCGTCTCTCGACCTGCGGGGAGAGAGGACGCTTCTACAGGTTCTCTTGCACGCCACCTGGTGAGGAAAACATAGCATTAGCACCAAGATGGCAGACCGACTGTACCGGCGCATAAATACTGTCTGCATTGAGCTGGTTAGAGGATCTTTAAGCAACGCCACGATGAACGTTCTCCTGCCAAACATTATCAGGGACTGTTATGGCATCCCCAATGAAGAGCTGTATGGTGTGGCACTGAATGGTATGTCAAGGGTCTTCGTGAAGTTCATGAGGGCTGACTTCTATTCTACCATCGTCGACGAATTTCAAGAAAGGCGGATGAGTATCAATACGGCAGTGGAAGTATGCTTGCATGATGTGTCTAAGTATTTTACTTGGGTGAAGGTAAGGAATGTACCTTTTGAGGCAACAGCCTACAGCCTACAAGATGTGTTCAGTGGTTATGGGACTGTACACTCGACGAGCATGGGAATGTGGAGGGACGGCCCTTATGAGGGGATGCCGGAAGGATCCTTCACACTGAAAATGACCCTGAGGAGGCCGATACCATCATATGTTACATTGCATAACCATAGAACACAGGTTTTTGTACACTATGCGGGGCAGAGGAAGACGTGCCGTTTATGTGACTCTTATGAGCACATGGTGGCACAATGCCCCAGGAGACAGGGCCCTAGGCGTCAGGAGACAGCTTCTGTGGATACGCCATTAGAAGCCGCGGACGTTATGACGGGTGAAGTGGAAAGCCGGGGTACAGGCCTATGGAGTGAGGAGGTCGACAGGGCAGAGGTGGTTTTGGAGACGTGTGTTACACTACCAGTGGAAACGGGGGAGGAGGGAATATCGCTGTCAGACAGACCGTTAGATACTGCAGAGTCAGCTCAGGACGGGATTTTGGAGGCTGTGCTGAAGGATTTTTTGGAAGAGTCGGAGCATGGTGTGGAAAGTGATGTGAGGTCAGGTGATGACAAGGTGATGGATGAACAGAAGCAGGGTAAGGAAGACTTGAGTGAGGTTCGAAAGGAGAGCAATGTGGTGGTGGAGGTCCATCAAGAAGATGTGGTTGCAGAAGAAATGTGTGTAGAGGGTAGCTCCCGCAAGAGATCAGCGGGGGCATCAGACATGGACGAAGTCCTCACACCAGCGCAGAGGCCTGGGAAGAAGATGTGGGCAGCTGTGGTAGCAAAGGCAAGTCCGGGAGGAGGGGGGGGGGGCAATTGGAAGCTAGGTGGGAAGGGACAGGGAGGGGTTGGAGGGCAGGAACGAGGGATTGATAGAGAAGAACCGAGACCTATGAAAGGAGGACCAAGTAAGCCTCAGCGGCACAGGGGTAAGCCGCCATTCTTGTAAAATTCAGGTGTGTAACTTTCAATGTAAACGGTCTTAAAACCGAGGTCAAGAGGGTATGGTTAGAGTGGGTTTTGAGGAGATTTAGTATTGATGTCTGTTTTTTGCAGGAACATAACCATAGGTTAGGATGTGAGTTGTTGTTGAAAGGTTATAGGTTGTTTACATGTGATGCTTTGAGGTTGAAAGGAGGTGTGGCTGTGGCGGTAAAGGAGACCAGTCCTTTGCGTATCCTGGGTTGGGAGGAGGGGGGGGGGGTGGGAGGGTTGTCAGGGTGGATGGGTTTTGGGGGGCCAGGAGGGTTAGTTTTGTAGGTGTGTACATGCCAGCAACTAGTAACACTAGAGTGAAGGTGGATTTTGTACACGAGGTTCTGGCATATCACTTGAGAGGTTTACCTGCCTTTACGGTGATTGGTGGGGATTGGAATTGTGTCATTAGGAAGGGTGATGTGGTTCTGAGGGGGGCGGGTTGTGCTTTGGGGGTTCTGCGGGATGTTTTGCGAGATGTTGGAGTGGTAGATGTGGTGGGAAGTAGGGGATATGGAGTGGAGCACACTTTTATTCGTAGGGGATATGAGGCACGGTTAGATAGGATTTATGTTAGGCAGGGCATAGGTGTGGAGAGGGTGAGGACTATCGATGTGGGTTTTTCTGATCATCGTGCTGTTATAGCAGATTTGAGGGTAGATGGCATAGTGAGAGTTTATGCAGGATACTGGAAATTAAATGTGAGGCTACTTAGGGACGAGGGTGAACCTACTGGGTTTGAAGATTGGTGGAAATCCTTTTGGGAGACTAGGAATATGGAAATGGATTTGCTGGATTGGTGGGAAATGAGGGCTAAAGTTGAAATTGCGAAATTTTTTAAAGTACGGGGTAAGGAGATGGCTAGGTGGAGCTATGGCCTACAAAATTATCTTGAGGGTCAGTTAAATGACTGTTATGCAGAGGAAAGGGTGGGGCGGAGTGAGGACATGGAACGTTTGCGAAATAGGTTGGCGGAAATTCACAATGAAAAATTTGAGGCAATTCGAGTTAGGGCAGGGTTGGAGGATGTCTTAAGGGGAGATAGGCCATCGGGTTTTGTATTAAGGAGGTTTAAGGAACGGCAGGCGAAGACCACCTTGGCGTATATTGAGGCAGGTACAGGGGGGGGGGTGGCTTTGAGGAGGGTCAAGGCCTATCCACCACGGAAAATATTAGTTTGTATGCAGATTTTTGGTTTAGGGAGAAGTGGAGGAGGGTTGGCGGGGGAGTGGGTGAGGGACGGTTTGGGGATGAAGGGTTTAATAGGGTATTAAATGAGCAGGACAGTGACAGAATCGAGGGTAGTATTAATGTAGAGGAGGTGGAGGAGGCAGTTTTTGGGATGTGCCAGGGTAAAACCCCAGGCATAGACGGAATACCAAACGATTTTTATAGGTATCATTGGGGGAGTGTCCGGCATTGTCTGGTGGGGATTTTGAGTTGTATGTTAAGTAGTGGGAGGATGGGGAAATCACAAAGAACGGGTGTCACGGTTTTAGTGCCCAAAAAGAAGGAATGCCGAGTTTTGAATGATTACCGTGCGATTACGTTAATGTGCTCGGATTACAAGATTTTTGCTAAGGTTTTGGGCAACAGAATGAGGAAAGTGTTGGGTTTAGTGTTACATAGGGGACAGTTGGGAATTCCGGGAAGAAGGATGAGGGATGGACATGGTTTGATTAGGGATTTTCTAGAGAGATGTACGGGAGGGGGAATACTAGGCTTAGATTGGGTGAATGCTTATGATTGCGTGGACAGAGATTTCTTAGGGGTTTGCTTAGAGAGGTTGGGGTTTCGGGAGGGGGTAGTGAGGTGGGTGAACACCCTGTATGATGGGGCAGAGGTGAGGGTACAGGTCAATGGGAGGTTGGGTGAAAGTGTACCAATGGAGAGAGGTTTGAGGCAGGGCTGTCCGATGTCACAGCTGCTCTATGCGTGTCTGCAGAATCCTTTTTATGAGTCTGTTGAGAGGGTAATGAACAATCAGGAGATGGAAGAGGGGTGCAAAGGGGGCATCGTTGGGTATGTGGATGATACTACTGTTTTGCTAAGGGGTAAGGAGGAGTTAAGGAGGGTGGGTAGAGTGATTCAGATGTTTGGTATGAATACCGGAATGAGAGTTAATACGGTGAAATCAAGGTTACTAGAGGTCGGTAATTGGATAGAGGGGGGCTTGGGGATGGGGTTAGGATGGACAGTGGTTGACAGAATCAATGTATGTGGGATATGGTATTTGGCGGAAGTGCAGGCATGCAGAAGGGTAAATTCGGAGTCTGTCATGGGTAAGGTTTTAAGTAGACTAGGAGGTTTAAGTGCGAGGGACTTAGCTTTACATCAGAGGGTAGTGGTGGTAAATTCACTTGTCTATAGCAAGGTATGGGGGGTGGCAGAGGTTTTTCCCTTAGAGGTACGAGATATTGTGGAAATGCAGAGGAGGGTGCTGAAGTTTGTGTGGGGATTTGGGAGGGCATGGTTAAGAAAGGAGGTAGTTATGACGGATGTTCGGAGAGGGGGTTTAGGTTTGTTGCCTTTAGGACTGAGAGTAATGGCTGTATATATCAAGTGGAGGTATATGAGGGAAGGGGGTGTGAGGGGAGCTAAAGTAGGAAGAGTTATGGAGGAGGCACGTAAATGGTGGAGTGAGAAGGAATTGAGGGTTTGTGAAGATATGTTGAGATTTTTATTGACAGTGCAACAGGTGGATAAAATCAAAGTGAAACGGTTGGTGAGGGTAGTGAAAGGTCAAGGAATTATGCAAGGGGTAGCCGTGTATCCAACGTATGATTGGGGGGTTATTTGGAAAGATTTTAGTAAGGTTCGGATACCGGCTAGAGTAAGAGAATTAGTATATAGGTTTATCATGGGGATTCTGGCTTCCAAGGAGGTGTTACGTAGTATGGGGTTTGTGGAAGAGGCTTTTTGTCAGTTTTGTGGTGATGTTGAAACGGCGTTTCATGTGGTCTTCTTTTGTACCTCCTTGGAGGGGGTGAGATCATGGATGGGTGGGGTTATCAGACTGTTGGGGGGGGGTCGTTTGCCGCTTTTAAGGGCTTTACTACTAGATGTAAGGGGAGTGCCTAGGGATGTTGGAAGGGCTATAATGTATATCATAGTGGATTATCGGGACATTTCATGGGGAATGAGGGGATTAAGGGGTGATATGAGGATAAAAGCGTTGGCGGCTAGATTCTATAGGACGAAGTGTAGGAATAAGTTGGTTTATGGGGCGTCTTGGGAAAAAAGTTTCCCGGAAGGTTATAGGAACCTCACTGTGGGTTCCCTTAGGCGGGGTCCCTGAGGATGGACAAAGGAGTGGTCTCCTTATGGGGGGATGTAAAGGGGGGGGGTTGTTTTTGGTTTTATCTGGAACTGATGTAGTGTGTAAGAGGAAGGTAGTGAGAATTAGGTATGGATGGTACGCCATGTTTCACGAGAATGTTTGTCATAGTGAGATAGTGTGGTTTCCAGGGTTACATTTCTAAGCCTGATGGTTATGTTCACTGGGTTTAAAATTTCCTTGAAAGCCAGGATACCGAGCCCTTAGGATCTCGGTTTTAAGTAATTAGACTGGCACGTTGGTATCAACACAAAATTTTTCTGAGATACGTGTCAGTTCTTTTGGGACTGGCACATTACAGCAGCCTTATCCTTATTACTACTCTAGTCTTACGTTTAACTTTTTTTGTCAGATGAAGGTTCTATGTGAAAAAATTTAAGTGTATGTATAGGTTTTGGGTCTATACCATGTTTTTATGGGGTTAAACCAACAAAGTCTTGTGGACAAGATTTTCGGTTTATATACATATGTGGGAGGTATAATTATGTATAGGGTTTGGTTATAAACCCTTTAATGTGCCGAGGTTTGTTATAAATACTTGTTTTGGATTCTTTTATTATTGTATTTTACATGCATGTTGTTCTGTTTTCTGTATCAACATTATTGTATTAGAGGGTTAACATATTAATAATAGTAAAATACTGTTTCTCTATGGTTATTGTGTAAGGAATCATATGTTCCTTCCGGGTTCCTATTGGTTAGGATCTAATGTACCATAACTTAACCAATAATCTGTACCCTGTCATAGCGGGTATGTTAGGGTTTTGTTTTGTTTTGTAGAGGTTATGGTAGTTTTGGTTAATCTTGTGATGTTGTAAATTTGTATGATGTTTTTGTTGTAATAGGACATGTCAGGTATTCAATTTATATTGTTAAACTATGTAAAGTTTCTTTTTGGTGTTTTCTTTGGGTACAATGGCTTGGCGGCAACTATTAATGACTGATAAACTTTAGTGAGGTTTGTCTTAGCGTGTATTGTTTTGCTATAACAAGATGTTATAATACTTGTTCCCGCAAGGAATATCCTGGTACTAGTAGAACAAAACAATGTTTTGTATTCCTGTACTTTATTATGCATCCTTTGTACTTTTGTAAGGTCTCTAATAAAAATAAAAAATCAAAGTCTGGGGAGTGTAATACCAGTGCATGTGTTTGACTTGGCAGTGTTACATTGTTCTATGTAATATTACTCTTTTGCATGTATTTAGACGACCTGGTTGAGGTGTCATTGTGTTGGATTCTTGGGTATTAATCGGTTCTGTGTTTATAATCAACTTGTATTTGCATTACTTTCAATAAAATACGTTAATCTATTAAACGTATAAGGATTATTAATATATAAATAACAAAGTGGAATATAAATGCATATTGTAGGCTTGGTGCGTCTTTGTTAATAATAATAATAATGCATATTGTAATGTAGTCGTGTTCTTGCTTAACATAGGTGCATGGGATATCATGCATTGGGAATGTGGGACAGTTTGTGTTAGCACAAAGTTAAATGTCTGTGTGTTTTGTTAATAAAATTTATAATTCTGTGTAAGAACTGATAATGTGTTCTTTTATCTATTTAATGTATTGTATTGTTTTAAATAAAATATAAAAAAAAAATGTTCATATTTTAGTTCTGATATCATATTAACTTACTAAATTCCATATTACAATTAAATCCTCCTTCATAGTGATTATTCAATCACCAATACGTATAAATAAATTTTATTTTAACCCATTTCTTCTTATTCATAAACTGCACCTTGATCTAATATACTTTAACTCCTTAAATTTCAATAATTTCCTCACCAAAGGTTATCTAATAATGACAGTATACAAACTGTTAAACAAGAACAAGTAAGATTGTTCGTGTTGTGTCGTTTACAGAACAGGTTCCTCTAACAAGACTAAAACACCGCCAAATTCTTTGAATTTATAGCCCATAACTACTAATATTCAAGTTTTAATTTTTCCCCTTTAAAGCAGGGTATCTAATCCTGGTTTACACCTTAATTTTCAGGCCTTTTCCTCTTAAAATCCAATCTTTATTTATCCTCAACAGATTAATTCCATCTTTTATTGTTATAAATTTCAGTTCAACCTCAAAGTTAAGAATAGCCTAAACTAAAATGCTTTTGCTCATCTTTTAAGTCTAACCGCGATTACTGGCACAAAATTTAATCAAGCTTCTTACAATTTACTAAATCAAATCCTAATTCAATATTTAATTCTCCGTACTGCGAATTACAAAAATACTTTAACCCATCATAAAGTATCTTTAATTTTCTATTCCTACCCATCAAAATATGCAAGTACACGAATTATAAAACAAAAATCCAAGCAAGAATCAAACTTTGATAGTCAAAGCTATCACTCAAATTAACACACTTCACCAAATTCCAATTTAACCTTCTAAGAACTTCATCCTAATCAGGCTCTGGTTGCTGGAGCAACCAGAGCTTCGTAATCAAGTGTTACTGAAGGTTGATTATTACTGTAATCAAAACTAAGCGCTAAACCATAGGGGTCTTAGAGCGCTGCAGGCAGAGGTTTTAAGGTCAGTGAAGAGTGGTAAAGGAAGTATAATCAAAGGTCGTGTAATAAATTTGTTGCTGTCAAAAAGTCTAAGATCGAGTCTGTCAAAGGTGGGGCTGTCAGCGAGTAGGGAAGATAAAGTAAGAGTGTTAGAGCAGTGACGACGTCGAAGGTAAATTCTGCGTGCTTCGTGGTAGACTGGACAGTCCAACAGAATATGGCAACCTGACAATACACACAGAGTGAAACTGGGCGCCTCTCCATGAGATACCCATGAGTGAGACGCGTGTGTCGAGTGCTGTGCAGCTCTCCAAGAGATACCCACGAGTGAGATGTGTGTGCCCAATGCTGTGTAGCTCAACAATTTATAATAGAAGACTGGTGAAATAGCGTTGAACTTATACATTCAATTCATGAAGTCATGTTTGTCTCCAATCTTTGCAATTTACTGAATTGAAACTACATTGTTCAGTGCTTCCAGCAACCAGTTGACTCACCATCCGTAGGGGAGGAAACTATGGGCTGATTGATGACTAATTAGACTGCCATGACAACCTTATTCAGTGAATAATAAATACAGGAGTTGGAACAAATTAATAGGAACACCTTGTTCTTTAACATATTTTAGTTTCAATATGGAGTTGGTCCTCCACATGCAGCTAAAACAGCACCAATTCGTAGAAATGTTGATTCATATAGCATTTGAACAGTACCCAGGAAAATTTTGAGCCATTACTCAAATAATACCTGCTGAAACTTCCAAAGACGACGGTGGAGGAAATTAGTTCCTAACTTGCAATTCCAACTGACTCTCACAGAAGGTCGATAAAATTTAGATCCGGTGATTGTAGAGACCAGTCCCAGTGTTCTTCACTTTCACGTTATTCATACCAGTTTTGAACATATCTAGCGGTGTGAACTGGTGCATTATCGTCTTGGATGATAGCACAGAAAAGAGACCTGTAACACGTTTAAGTTGATTATTCAGTTATTTAACAGCTCAATCAGCAAATGTTATGTAATTTGGCTATATGAATCACATTAGTTGTTTGGTGTTTGCACTGACAAAACTCTGGCCACGTTTATATCACACCAACTAGCATAAGGGAAGGATTCTCTCGAGTATTTTAAAGCACTGCATCACGTACTTTAGTATGCATCATCAGCAAAGACTTTCCTTACAATTTAAGGAATACCTGATCATCAAAATTATATACCACAAAATATGACCTAGAATTCAGAACTACGTTCAAGGGCAAAATGAAGGGTCGCTTAAATGAGATGAGAATATTTCGTAAATCTGATGGAAATACTTACCTTGCTACCTTAAATTTTGAGGAGTTAAGTTTGTCGTTGGCTAACCTTGATGATATTTTAGACATATCAAATAACATACAAGATGTTCACATTAATACCACTGTTGACTATGATAAAAGTCTCACACTAATTGCCCAGTTACAATTGTTGAAGAGTTGCAGCTAAGGCATACAGCGATTTTTTAAACTGATCAATTTTAGGGCTAAAAGATGTTATCCTAAGTAATCTCATTTCGAATTCCAGCCGTGTCTAAGGTATACTGCCTCCCCCAGGATGCCACGGTCTATGACACCCAGGTACCTACTAACTCCTAGATGAACAGGGACAGCAGGTGTAAGGAAACATGTCAAAAGCTTCCAATCGTGCCGGAGATCGAGCCAAGGACCCCTCAGTATGTGAGCTGAGCGTGTTATTAACCGACCCATGGGTGTCTAAGATTTCAAAGATAAAAAAAATATTCTTGATGTCCTCTACAATGGAGGTAGTTGCAGTAATAGTTGGTAGTTCTATAGCACACTGGTTCAGAATCTGTATTACCAAGGGCTTTGCCAACTGGAATCTGCCTTAGTTGTGTGTAAATGTATAAGGATACCATGATGACAGCAGCTACATACCTTATCTTATTTCTCTAATCTTTGAATTTTTCTCTGAATTTTACTCTGCCTTCACTGTCATTACCTGTACTCTGCCTTCACTGTCATTACCTGTACTCTGCCTTCACTGTCATTACCTGTACTCTGCCTTCACTGTCATTACCTGTACTCTGCCTTCACTGTCATTACCTGTACTCTGCCTTCACTGTCATTACCTGTACTCTGCCTTCACTGTCATTACCTGGTACTCCGCCTTCACTGTCATTACCTGTACTCTGCCTTCACTGTCATTACCTGGTACTCCGCCTTCACTGTCATTACCTGTACTCTGCCTTCACTGTCATTACCTGGTACTCCGCCTTCACTGTCATTACCTGTACTCTGCCTTCACTGTCATTACCTGTACTCTGCCTTCACTGTCATTACCTGGTACTCCGCCTTCACTGTCATTACCTGTACTCCGCCTTCACTGTCATTACCTGGTACTCCGCCTTCACTGTCATTACCTGTACTCTGCCTTCACTGTCATTACCTGTACTCTGCCTTCACTGTCATTACCTGTACTCTGCCTTCACTGTCATTACCTGTACTCTGCCTTCACTGTCATTACCTGTACTCTGCCTTCACTGTCATTACCTGTACTCTGCCTTCACTGTCATTACCTGGTACTCCGCCTTCACTGTCATTACCTGTACTCTGCCTTCACTGTCATTACCTGGTACTCCGCCTTCACTGTCATTACCTGTACTCTGCCTTCACTGTCATTACCTGGTACTCCGCCTTCACTGTCATTACCTGTACTCTGCCTTCACTGTCATTACCTGTACTCTGCCTTCACTGTCATTACCTGGTACTCCGCCTTCACTGTCATTACCTGTACTCCGCCTTCACTGTCATTACCTGGTACTCCGCCTTCACTGTCATTACCTGTACTCTGCCTTCACTGTCATTACCTGTACTCCGCCTTCACTGTCATTACCTGTACTCCGCCTTCACTGTCATTACCTGTACTCCGCCTTCACTGTCATTACCTGTACTCTGCCTTCACTGTCATTACCTGTACTCCGCCTTCACTGTCATTACCTGTACTCTGCCTTCACTGTCATTACCTGTACTCCGCCTTCACTGTCATTACCTGTACTCTGCCTTCACTGTCATTACCTGTACTCTGCCTTCACTGTCATTACCTGTACTCTGCCTTCACTGTCATTACCTGTACTCCGCCTTCACTGTCATTACCTGTACTCCGCCTTCACTGTCATTACCTGTACTCTGCCTTCACTGTCATTACCTGTACTCTGCCTTCACTGTCATTACCTGTACTCTGCCTTCACTGTCATTACCTGTACTCCGCCTTCACTGTCATTACCTGTACTCCGCCTTCACTGTCATTACCTGTACTCCGCCTTCACTGTCATTACCTGTACTCTGCCTTCACTGTCATTACCTGTACTCTGCCTTCACTGTCATTACCTGTACTCTGCCTTCACTGTCATTACCTGTACTCTGCCTTCACTGTCATTACCTGTACTCTGCCTTCACTGTCATTACCTGTACTCTGCCTTCACTGTCATTACCTGTACTCCGCCTTCACTGTCATTACCTGTACTCCGCCTTCACTGTCATTACCTGTACTCTGCCTTCACTGTCATTACCTGTACTCTGCCTTCACTGTCATTACCTGTACTCCGCCTTCACTGTCATTACCTGTACTCCGCCTTCACTGTCATTACCTGTACTCTGCCTTCACTGTCATTACCTGTACTCTGCCTTCACTGTCATTACCTGTACTCCGCCTTCACTGTCATTACCTGTACTCTGCCTTCACTGTCATTACCTGTACTCTGCCTTCACTGTCATTACCTGTACTCCGCCTTCAATGTCATTACCTGTACTCTGCCTTCACTGTCATTACCTGTACTCTGCCTTCACTGTCATTACCTGTACTCCGCCTTCACTGTCATTACCTGTACTCCGCCTTCACTGTCATTACCTGTACTCTGCCTTCACTGTCATTACCTGTACTCTGCCTTCACTGTCATTACCTGTACTCCGCCTTCAATGTCATTACCTGTACTCTGCCTTCACTGTCATTACCTGTACTCTGCCTTCACTGTCATTACCTGTACTCCGCCTTCACTGTCATTACCTGTACTCCGCCTTCACTGTCATTACCTGTACTCTGCCTTCACTGTCATTACCTGTACTCCGCCTTCACTGTCATTACCTGTACTCTGCCTTCACTGTCATTACCTGTACTCTGCCTTCACTGTCATTACCTGTACTCCGCCTTCACTGTCATTACCTGTACTCTGCCTTCACTGTCATTACCTGTACTCTGCCTTCACTGTCATTACCTGTACTCCGCCTTCACTGTCATTACCTGTACTCTGCTTTCACTGTCATTAACTGGTACTCAGCCTTCACTGTCATTACTTGGTACTCTGCCTTCACTGCCATTACCTGGTACTCTGCCTTCACTGTCATTACCTGGTACTCTGCCTTCACTGATTTTACCTGGTGCTCTGCCTTCACTGCCATTACCTGGTGCTCTGCCTTCACTGCCATTACCTGGTACTCTGCCTTCACTGTCATTAACTGGTACTCTGCCTTCACTGTCATTACCTGGTACTCTGTCTTCACTGCCATTGCCTGGTACTCTGCCTTCACTGTCATTACCTGGTACTCTGCCTTCACTGTCATTACCTGGTACTCTGCCTTCACTGTCATTACCTGGTACTCTGCCTTCACTGTCATTACCTGGTACTGTGCCTTCACTGTCATTACCTGGTACTCTGCCTTCACTGCCATTGCCTGGTACTCTGCCTTCACTGTCATTACCTGGTACTCTGCCTTCACTGTCATTACCTGGTACTCTGCCTTCACTGTCATTACCTGGTACTCTGCCTTCACTGTCATTACCTGGTACTCTGCCTTCACTGCCATTACCTGGTACTCTGCCTTCACTGCCATTACCTGGTACTCTGCCTTCACTGCCATTACCTGGTACTCTGCCTTCACTGCCATTACCTGGTACTCTGCCTTCACTGTCATTACCTGGTACTCTGCCTTCACTGCCATTACCTGGTACTCTTCCTTCACTGCCATTACCTGGTACTCTGCCTTCACTGTCATTACCTGGTACTCAGCCTTCACTGTCATTACCTGGTACTCTGCCTTCACTGTCATTACCTGGTACTCTGCCTTCACTGTCATTACCTGGTACTCTGCCTTCACTCTCATTACCTGGTACTCTGCCTTCACTCTCATTACCTGGTACTCTGCCTTCACTCTCATTACCTGGTACTCTGCCTTCACTCTCATTACCTGGTACTCTGCCTTCACTCTCATTACCTGGTACTCTGCCTTCACTCTCATTACCTGGTACTCTGCCTTCACTCTCATTACCTGGTACTCTGCCTTCACTCTCATTACCTGGTACTCTGCCTTCACTCTCATTACCTGGTACTCTGCCTTCACTGTCATTAACTGGTACTCTGCCTTCACTCTCATTACCTGGTACTCTGCCTTCACTCTCATTACCTGGTACTCTGCCTTCACTGTCATTACCTGGTACTCTGCCTTCACTGTCATTACCTGGTACTCTGCCTTCACTCTCATTACCTAGTACTCTGCCTTCACTGCCATTACCTGGTACTCTGCCTTCACTATCATTACTTGGTACTCTGCCTTCACTGTCATTACTTGGTACTCTGCCTTCACTGTCATTACCCGGTACTCTGCCTTTACTGCCATTACCTGGTATTCTGCCTTCACTGCCATTACCTGGTACTCTGCCTTCACTGTCATTACCTGGTACTCTGCCTTCACTGTCATTACCTGGTACTCTGCCTTCACTGTCATTACCTGGTACTCTGCCTTCACTGTCATTACCTGGTACTCTGCCTTCACTGCCATTAACTGGTACTCTGCCTTCACTGCCATTACCTGTACTCTGCCTTCACTGTCATTACCTGGTACTCTGCCTTCACTGCCATTACCTGGTACTCTGCCTTCACTGTCATTACCTGTACTCTGCCTTCACTGTCATTACCTGGTACTCTGCCTTCACTGCCATTACCTGGTACTCTGCCTTCACTGTCATTACCTGGTACTCTGCCTTCACTGTCATTACCTGGTACTCTGCCTTCACTGTCATTACCTGGTACTCTGCCTTCACTGTCATTACCTGGTACTCTGCCTTCACTGCCATTACCTGGTACTCTGCCTTCACTGTCATTACCTGGTACTCTGCCTTCACTGTCATTACCTGGTACTCTGCCTTCACTGTCATTACATGGTACTCTGCCTTCACTGTCATTACCTGGTACTCTGCCTTCACTGCCATTACCTGGTACTCTGCCTTCACTGTCATTACCTGGTACTCTGCCTTCACTGTCATTACCTGGTACTCTGCCTTCACTGCCATTACCTGGTACTCTGCCTTCACTGTCATTATCTGGTACTCTGCCTTCACTGTCATTACCTAGTACTCTGCCTTCACTGTCATTACCTGGTATTCTGTGTTCACTGTCATTACCTGGTACTCTGCCTTCACTGTCATTAACTGGTACTCTGCCTTCACTGTCATTAACCGGTACTCTGCCTTCACTGTCATTACCTGGTACTCTGCCTTCACTGCCATTGCCTGGTACTCTGCCTTCACTGTCATTACCTGGTACTCTGCCTTCACTCTCATTACCTGGTACTCTGCCTTCACTCTCATTACCTGGTACTCTGCCTTCACTGTCATTACCTGGTACTCTGCCTTCACTGCCATTACCTGGTACTCTGCCTTCACTGCCATTACCTGGTACTCTGCCTTCACTGTCATTACGTGGTACTCTGCCTTCACTGCCATTGCCTTGTACTCTGCCTTCACTGTCATTACCTGGTACTCTGCCTTCACTGTCATTACCTGGTACTCTGCCTTCACTGCCATTACCTGGTACTCTGCCTTCACTGCCATTACCTGGTACTCTGCCTTCACTGTCATTACCTGGTACTCAGCCTTCACTGTCATTACCTGGTACTCTGCCTTCACTGTCATTACCTGGTACTCTGCCTTCACTGTCATTACCTGGTACTCTGCCTTCACTCTCATTAACTGGTACTCTGCCTTCACTCTCATTACCTGGTACTCTGCCTTCACTCTCATTACCTGGTACTCTGCCTTCACTCTCATTACCTGGTACTCTGCCTTCACTCTCATTACCTGGTACTCTGCCTTCACTCTCATTACCTGGTACTCTGCCTTCACTCTCATTACCTGGTACTCTGCCTTCACTCTCATTACCTGGTACTCTGCCTTCACTCTCATTACCTGGTACTCTGCCTTCACTCTCATTACCTGGTACTCTGCCTTCACTCTCATTACCTGGTACTCTGCCTTCACTGCCATTACCTGGTACTCTGCCTTCACTGCCATTACCTGTACTCTGCCTTCACTGTCATTACCTGGTACTCTGCCTTCACTGCCATTACCTGGTACTCTGCCTTCACTGTCATTACCTGTACTCTGCCTTCACTGTCATTACCTGGTACTCTGCCTTCACTGCCATTACCTGGTACTCTGCCTTCACTGTCATTACCTGGTACTCTGCCTTCACTGTCATTACCTGGTACTCTGCCTTCACTGTCATTACCTGGTACTCTGCCTTCACTGTCATTACCTGGTACTCTGCCTTCACTGCCATTACCTGGTACTCTGCCTTCACTGTCATTACCTGGTACTCTGCCTTCACTGTCATTACCTGGTACTCTGCCTTCACTGTCATTACCTGGTACTCTGCCTTCACTGTCATTACCTGGTACTCTGCCTTCACTGCCATTACCTGGTACTCTGCCTTCACTGTCATTACCTGGTACTCTGCCTTCACTGTCATTACCTGGTACTCTGCCTTCACTGCCATTACCTGGTACTCTGCCTTCACTGTCATTATCTGGTACTCTGCCTTCACTGTCATTACCTAGTACTCTGCCTTCACTCTCATTACCTGGTATTCTGTGTTCACTGTCATTACCTGGTACTCTGCCTTCACTGTCATTAACTGGTACTCTGCCTTCACTGTCATTAACCGGTACTCTGCCTTCACTGTCATTACCTGGTACTCTGCCTTCACTGCCATTGCCTGGTACTCTGCCTTCACTGTCATTACCTGGTACTCTGCCTTCACTCTCATTACCTGGTACTCTGCCTTCACTCTCATTACCTGGTACTCTGCCTTCACTGTCATTACCTGGTACTCTGCCTTCACTGCCATTACCTGGTACTCTGCCTTCACTGCCATTACCTGGTACTCTGCCTTCACTGTCATTGCCTGGTACTCTGCCTTCACTGTCATTACCTGGTACTCTGCCTTCACTGTCATTACCTGGTACTCTGCCTTCACTGCCATTACCTGGTACTCTGCCTTCACTGCCATTACCTGGTACTCTGCCTTCACTGTCATTACCTGGTACTCAGCCTTCACTGTCATTACCTGGTACTCTGCCTTCACTGTCATTACCTGGTACTCTGCCTTCACTGTCATTACCTGGTACTCTGCCTTCACTCTCATTAACTGGTACTCTGCCTTCACTCTCATTACCTGGTACTCTGCCTTCACTCTCATTACCTGGTACTCTGCCTTCACTCTCATTACCTGGTACTCTGCCTTCACTCTCATTACCTGGGACTCCTGCCTTCACTCTCATTACCTGGGACTCCTGCCTTCACTCTCATTACCTGGGACTCCTGCCTTCACTCTCATTACCTGGGACTCCTGCCTTCACTCTCATTACCTGGGACTCCTGCCTTCACTCTCATTACCTGGGACTCCTGCCTTCACTCTCATTACCTGGGACTCCTGCCTTCACTCTCATTACCTGGTACTCCAGCCTTCACTGTCATTACCTGGTACTCTGCCTTCACTGTCATTAACTGGTACTCTCCCTTCACTCTCATTACCTGGTACTCTGCCTTCACTCTCATTACCTGGTACTCTGCCTTCACTGCCATTACCTGGTACTCTGCCTTCACTATCATTACTTGGTACTCTGCCTTCACTGTCATTACTTGGTACTCTGCCTTCACTGTCATTACCCGGTACTCTGCCTTTACTGCCATTACCTGGTATTCTGCCTTCACTGCCATTACCTGGTACTCTGCCTTCACTGTCATTACCTGGTTCTCTGCCTTCACTGTCATTACCTGGTACTCTCCCTTCACTGTCATTACCTGGTACTCTGCCTTCACTGTCATTACCTGGTACTCTGCCTTCACTGCCATTACCTGGTACTCTGCCTTCACTGCCATTACCTGGTACTCTGCCTTCACTGTCATTACCTGTACTCTGCCTTCACTGTCATTACCTGGTACTCTGCCTTCACTGCCATTACCTGGTACTCTGCCTTCACTGTCATTACCTGATACTCTGCCTTCACTGTCATTACCTGGTACTCTGCCTTCACTGTCATTACCTGGTACTCTGCCTTCACTGTCATTACCTGGTACTCTGCCTTCACTGCCATTACCTGGTACTCTGCCTTCACTGTCATTACCTGGTACTCTGCCTTCACTGTCATTACCTGGTACTCTGCCTTCACTGTCATTACCTGGTACTCTGCCTTCACTGTCATTACCTGGTACTCTGCCTTCACTGCCATTACCTGGTACTCTGCCTTCACTGCCATTACCTGGTACTCTGCCTTCACTGTCATTACCTGGTACTCTGCCTTCACTGCCATTACCTGGTACTCTGCCTTCACTGCCATTACCTGGTACTCTGCCTTCAGTGCCATTACCTGGTACTCTGCCTTCACTGTCATTGCCTGGTACTCTGCCTTCACTGTCATTACCTGGTACTCTGCCTTCACTGCCATTACCTGGTACTCTGCCTTCACTGTCATTATCTGGTACTCTGCCTTCACTGTCATTACCTAGTACTCTGCCTTCACTGTCATTACCTTGTATTCTGTGTTCACTGTCATTACCTGGTACTCTGCCTTCACTGTCATTAACTGGTACTCTGCCTTCACTGTCATTAACCGGTACTCTGCCTTCACTGTCATTACCTGGTACTCTGCCCTCACTGTCATTAACTGGTACTCTGCCTTCACTGTCATTAACGGGTACTCTGCCTTCACTGTCATTACCTGGTACCCTGCCCTCACTGTCATTACCTGGTACTCTGCCCTCACTGTCATTAACTGGTACTCTGCCTTCACTGTCATTACCTGGTACCCTGCCCTCACTGTCATTACCTGGTACTCTGCCCTCACTGTCATTAACTGGTACTCTGCCTTCACTGTCATTACCTGGTATTCTGTGTTCACTGTCATTACCTGGTACTCTGCTTTCACTGTCATTAACTGGTACTCTGCCTTCACTGTCATTACCTGTACTCTGCCTTCACTGTCATTACCTGGTACTCTGCCATCACTGTCATTACCTGGTACTCTGCCTTCACTGTCATTACCTGGTATTCTGTGTTCACTGTCATTACCTGGTACTCTGCCTTCACTGTCATTAACTGGTATTCTGCCTTCACTGTCATTACCTGTACTCTGCCTTCACTGTCATTACCTGGTACTCTGCCCTCACTGTCATTACCTGGTACTCTGCCTTCACTGTCATTAACTGGTACTCTGCCTTCACTGTCATTAACTGGTATTCTGCCTTCACTGTCATTAACTGGGACTCTGCCTTCACCGTCATTACCTGGTATTCTGTCTTCACTGTCATTACCTGGTATTCTGCCTTCACTGATATTACCTGTACTCTGCCTTCACTGTCATTATGTGGTACTCTGCCTTCACTGTCATTACCTGGTATTCTGCCTTCACTGTCATTACCTGGTACTCCAGCGAAGTCGACAACGCATCATCAACCCATTCTGGCCAAACATTTAAATTTAAGGCGGTATTACCACCAAGGATAAATTTAACTATTTATTTGCACAATAACCAAGGTCATCTCAATAACAAAACATGTGTCCGTCCTAGCTTTCCAAGGCTGTAATTTGCTTGTTAGTTTACTAGTATGAAGAATACCTTATTCTGTTAAATGTGCATAATAATATGCAGCCATTATTTACTTTTTCCCAAAAACCCAACCAAATCTATCATATCCTAGGACAGTCGTAAAACTCTCTGTATGGTTAGGCTGTGTAACATTAGGCAAGATTATTAACAAATAATCCGCACTAGGATACAAATTTACGAGTACGACAATGTTTGTCTTGTCTTCTACCTAAGTAGAAGACAAGAACAAAAATACAGAAATGTTGAAGAGGTTAGTAGAGGAGACAAAGACCAGGTTACGTAACGAGTTTTTTCAAGTTTAGAACATTTGACAATGTAATGAGAAAGGAAGACATTTACAGAGATGTAATGCTTCAACAAGATGGCCTCTGTGAAGGCTAGAAACGTACACTGTTTTGGCAGAGGACCAGTTAATAGAATGACAAAAATGTCTAACATATCCAAAACGAGCATTGCTAGTGTCAGCAAGGCACTAGCAATGCTGATACCGAGCAGATGTGGAAAATAACACTCATGTACAGTCCACTCGTGGCTTGACCTGACCTTCGTCTCCTTTTTTTACCTCTTCACCATTCCTATATTTCCATTGCTTTTTCTATCTTCTGCTGAGATGGGTTCTGTCCTACTTTTTTGTTTGTCCCGCAGGGGATTTTTATCCTACCTTGTGAGCCAGCAGCTCTCCTGCAGTACTCAGGTTTATTTTTAATCATATAGACTACCTCCATTATTACTATTTCCTCGTTAATACAACACACTGCACACCAACATTATTTCCTCCTTTTCTATCGCTCAGTTCCCCCGTCCCCTCTTGATTATGTTCTGTCCTCGCCCCCATTAACTTTTCGCCACAGGAATCAGACATTTTATGAGCCTCCTTTGTCACTCGGGCTGCAACCCCTTGTGCCAGGGATCTCTCAAAAGAATCAGAAATTTGGGAGCAGAAAACCTTATACCAGGGAGAACTCTGATCCTAATATAGAGATTTAACCCTGATTTCTGCTCCAACACCTCTGATAACTCCCTATGAGCTGTGTGAGTGGGGAAGGTAGCAGACGAGTCTGTTGACATGGAGATGACTCACATCATCGTACACACCGGACCAAAGGCACTACTTGAACTAAGACGATCTGTGCTTGAGCGACAGGACATCTACGACGATTGTAGCAAAGACTGAAGACTCACCGTGTCCTTTTCAAAAGGCTGCCCCCGAAAAAGAGCTGCAAATGGTAGTCCACGTGGCAAATTCCGCCATTCCATCGGGAGCCAGTGACAGGTCACCAACTGGCAAAGACCTGCGTCTGGACTTCGTTCCTGGTCAATGTACTATCTGCTCCGGCTGCGGCCTGAACGCCGGTGATGGCTGCAATGGAGTTGATTTTTAAGAGAGTAGAGCAGTAGAGCTTAATACGAGAGGGAACACCGGAACGTAGATAACAGAGATCTAACCCTGAATCCTACTGCACCAACAATTCGGCTTCTTTCGTAGAGCTGTATAGGGAAGGTCACCTGACCCACAGAAGACTCACCTTACCCTTGTGACAGGACTGCCACCACCATAGTGCAGTAAACACTGCTTCACTTGACAAATTAGACACATATGCAACAATTCGATATCTTTGCCGAAACGTTTTTCCACTCATTGGCTTCATCAGTCCAAAGCAAAGACGAAAGGTTGAAGAAGAATAGGAGTCTGAGGTGGTCAGTCTACTCCAGGCTGAGGGACTGATCACCATCATCATCAACCATTCTCACTTCTCTACGTGGCTTGTTAAAGGTCCTAAGTCGGACCTAGACGTCGTTGTAAGCTTCAGTCTCCTTCCCAAGTGCGGGTTATTTATGTATTGTTCCAGTAATGGTATATTTTTTATAAGTCTTTTCCCGTAGATAAAAAATATATGTAGCTCAACTGCACTTCTCACATATTGCTGAAAATTTTAAATAATAAAACACGAAGGTGTGAAGCACATATTGGCTCAGTATACAAAAATTTAAGGACACCTGTATATTGATGTTCAGTGCTTCAAGTCTGCTGTGCAACATTGCAAACAACTGGGATGGTGCATAGTGTTGCACAGGTCTGTAATGCAGTTAAATATTAACGTTGAAGATTTGAAGTGACTCATTTAATATTTTCAATCAGATTCTAATATCCTAATGTCTTCAATAAACAAGTAATTTAGGTCATAGACAACCCAAATCTAATTCAAACCTTCAAAGACACAAATATTTGAAAATTCGTAAACACACAAAGCTGAATCACTCACAAGATGCATTGTTTAGTAGTCAGTATAAAAGGAGTTGAAGTTAATAAAAGCGACCCTCAAACATTATCACAAAAACAGCATCGTTCATATTTTTCAAATTTCCGAAAAAAAGCAAATAAACCTAATTAAGAAAATAATATAATTTTACTTAACCTTTGGTAAGTTAATTTATTTTAGAAATGGTGTCTGGGGAACACAAATCACAGGCAACTTTTACTTTTATTTAAACTCTTATAACAGAATAAAACCCAACACTAACTTGTTTAAGATCAGAAAAGTCATTCACAGAAACCAACTTTATTAATAAAATTATCATTTTAAAACTTAAACCTACCACCAAGATAACGTTTTCTTCCAAGATAATACATCAGCATTAACTTTTTAAGGCTGACCACTAAATACATTATTCAGTTATTACACGGAAAACAACAACACTTACACCTACACAACCTGGAGATAAACTGTGTTTCATCTATGATTCAGTCAACACTGATAAACTTATTGGGATTATATAACAGTTGTGAAATAGAAGATAATCAGAGTTGATTCACTTGACAAGAGTCACTCACCAGCAACAAGTACAAATAATACAATAGAAAAAACAACCATTTCGAGATTAAAGGTGGAAAAAATTGCTCCAAGACAATCTGTTAATAATAGCAACCTTCTTGGTGGTAGTATATACGAGGCTTGAAATATTAATACGAACTCAGGTGATTCTATCTACAGATGTTTTGTGTATCATTGTTCACAGGTCACCAACACAGCAAATATTACAACAAATTTACCTATATATACATGACAACAATAATGAAAGCTTGAAAAAAACATGGTATATAAAGGGATTAAACTCTCGGCTAGCGAGTCGTAAAACACTCCAGACCGGCGCGTTAGCCGGTCTGGAGTTTTACGACTTACTAATTGCGAGTTCAATCCCCGCCCGTCCTTGGTTTGCAAACGTGTCATTACGATTTCGTGAGTCATGACAAAAGTTGA
This sequence comes from Cherax quadricarinatus, assembly GCF_038502225.1. Taxonomy (NCBI): domain Eukaryota; kingdom Metazoa; phylum Arthropoda; class Malacostraca; order Decapoda; family Parastacidae; genus Cherax; species Cherax quadricarinatus. The sequence continues at coordinate 164,947 of NW_027195487.1, forward strand.
AGCTTATCCAATAACGAGTTTTCAATAAACAAAAAAAAAATGCTTAAGACAAAAAAGTTTTGGAAAAAATATTCTGAAAATAATCAAGTCTATCCTTGACACACAAAAAACTCCATAAAAAATTCTCTGCACTCATTTAAAAAACTTTACTTTTATGTTTCAAGTTTTTTTTTTTTTTTCAAAAAAATTGCTTTAAAAAAATTCCAACTGGCAGCAATACAGTGCTAAATCATTATTATTATTAATAATAATAATAATAATAATAATAATAATAATAATAATACTTCCCATCTTGAGTTAGGAATTAATAAATTTGGCAAATTGAAATCATCACAGCTCAAAGTTAACGTCAAACATTCTAATCGACACCATGCCCAGTCCTTCTAGGGCAGGGTAGGTGCCAGAGCCAGAGCTGGCACCTCACAACACTGTCATTCCCTTTAGCCCCCTTGGGGCGGGGATGGCAGACCAGACAGGCCTAGCTTCTCCCTAGGAGCCCCGTGAGGGCGGGGAACGTGGCTAGGCCTGGGGACAGTTGGTCCCAAAGATGAGGAGGTACTTGTCCCTCCTCCCATGGGTGACTTAGGTCTCAGACACTCCCAAGACAGGGAGCCAAGGCCGGGCCACCACTTGGACAAGGCCCGGGCCGGGAGAATACCGGAGAATCTTTAATAATAATCAAACATTCTGTTAAGAAAATTCACCAAGTGAGAAAGTTTGAAGACAATCAGAAAAGGCATTCGAGTAAATGATCGGACTGGAACGATTCCAAATTTTGTAGCAATTTCACGAATATTTCATCATTCATATAGAATGATTCTCCATAATTTACAATTAGTAATAAAAACTTATGGATGGTCATCATTCATATAGAATGATTCATCATAATTTTTTGGTCGATCAAAAGAATCATTTCAGTTATTAAATATAAATAAATTTCACTTTTTATTCAATAAAATTAGGAAATCGGGACTTCTGGCAGCCAATAAGAGGCGAACATTGTGTTCAGTAACACGAGTGGTGACAGTCTGAAGCTGATTAGAAGAGGAATTCTCCAGTTATGGCAGTTTACAATGATTCCCAGTTTCATTAACCATTTGTAAAATACTGATAAATTTCCCCCACATACAAACAAAATTTAACGTGTACTTTCAAGGCTGTCAGCTGCATCAGCTGCGTCAGGCATAAAACACTGAAGAGGTCAAGAGGAAACTGCGAATAATTTTGTTTACATTATACTACACGCATTATAACCGCAAGGAGTCTATTTTAACAATGAAGAAGCCACTTGGGGATGGAAATCTTTAGTTCTAAATCTTTTGCACTGTCGTGCGTTGTCAGGAGCTACGCAATGTTGCAATACAGTAACAGATAAAAAGGAAATTCTCTGAAGCAAGACAAAGTTTCACTGATACCTTCTGCCTCAGAGAATTTCTCCTCCTATCTGTTATTATCATAACTAAGCGCTAAACCCATAAGCAGGGCCGGCCTAAAGTCTGGACCGATTGCTTCCAACTGGGCCCCGTGCCTAAGGGGGCCCCTCGCCTGAGGGGCCCCTCGCCTGAGGGGCCTCCGCACTAGAGTGTAATCTACTCTCGGCTTGTCAAGTACACACAGCAACACGAAGTAAAAAAAAAAAAGGGCATCTGGAGAAAGGAGTTTCTCCAAGCTAAAACTGATTAAAACTTGAGATCATCAGTTTAGTAAGAACGTTTGAACAGTTTGATGATTATGCCCATTGAATCTGAAACCAACAGGACTTTAAACTTCGACAAAATTATGCAAAGAATAAAGCAGGAAAAATAACTTTCTCCTAATAAAAGACGATGATAATATGACTCATTTATAGTTTATGAATGTTAAGTGATTTTTAGAGGTCCGAAAAAGATAATTTGTTTCCAATAGTGAACTTAAATTCTGATTTTTTTTCTGAACAAAAATAAATTAAAATTTTTAATAATTTCAGAGTGATTAAAGCAAGTGGAATTGTGACTATTTATTTTTCACAGTCAGTAAAGCAAGTGGTATTGTGACTATGTATTTTTCACAGTCAGTAAAGCAAGTGGTATTGTGACTATGTATTTTTCACAGTCAGTAAAGCAAGTGGTATTGTGACTATGTACTTTTCAGTCAGTAAACTAAGTGGTATTGTGGCTATGTACTTTTCACAGTTAGTAAAGCAAGTGGTGTTGTGACTATGTACTTTTCACAGTCAGTAAAGCAAGTGGCATTGTGAGTATGTACTTTTCACAGTCAGTAAACTAAGTGTTATTGTGACTATGTACTTTTCACAGTCAGTAAACTAAGTGGTATTGTGACTATGTACTTTTCAGAGGTGATATACAAATTTTGTTTGTTACTTGTAGACTTACATGTATGCAATTTTATATTAAAAAGTAGCTTACATCTGTTTGGTCTATTAACTCACATGTATTTGTTAAGCACACAGTTTGATTGCTCTCCATACATGGAACCCACCAAAATTGTTCCTAATTGGGCCCCGCACCTCCTAAGGCCGACTCTGCCCATAAGGGTCATACAGCTCTGCTACGCACGAGAGTGCGTAAGATCTAGAGCTAAAAATTTCCATCGCCTTGTGGCTTCTTCTGCATTATATTACATATAAAATTATCAACTCTGCATCTACACACCTGAATTTCACTCTGTCGACGGTGAATTAAGAGGCAACTTTTATGGATGTTTGAAGCTGTGTACCTGGAGAGTGTTTCTGGGGATAACACCTTCGCGGCACGATCTGTGACCAGGCCTCGCCCAGTCTGTGACCAGGCCTCGCCCGGTCTGTGACCAGGCCTCGCCCAGTCTGTGACCAGGCCTCGACCGGTCAGTGACCAGGCCTCGACCGGTCTGTGACCAGGCCTCGACCGGTCTGTGACCAGGACTCGAACTATGCCAGAATGAAGGCAGTGGCTTCAAGAGCTTGAGTCAGTGACGACGCGCACTTGCCTATTGTTCCATTACTCTGGCTCTAGTTACACTACACAGAGTTGAAAATTAGAAGCATATCAGATGAGGCTTCTCGCATTATGAACGAAAAACGAAAATTTGGAATTAAAAACAAAACTGAAAATCACTTAAAAATCCCTTCTGAGGATACTTAATAATACACTGTAAGATTATCTTACATCCTACACACTACAACACTATATCTACAATTTGATTTTATCCACATATCAATAACACTTTGTGCATTACATTTCACACTATATCACTAACACTTAAAAGGTAATATTACGCACTGTAGCACGCACATGTGGTCACTACCTCACCCAACACTAAACTGATCACAGTCGCTGACATGTAAGGTTGAAGCAGGGCGACTGAACCAGCTCTCTCTCTCTCAGAACCATTGGTTCACATGCCAAGTGTTTTTGTTATATTTCTTTAACGATGCTGTTAGTGGTTATGAGATATATCTGCAACTTATTTGAAAATATTTTATTTATTAACAGTTCATGTGTTTTTATTTATATTACGAAACTTAATCTAAATAACTATAGCTGGATATCAGAAATGTTTCACTGACCAAAGTACTTACTGACATTTTCATGCCTAACGTCACTGAGCTACACTCACCCGGGACGCCAACTCCAAATGTTGTTACCTAACTTCTGATCTAGTGTTTAAGCTCTGGTCACATGTCTATGCAACACAGTATATATACATAGTGGATTGTATTTCTCCCAGAGAATAATACATGCTGAGACATAAATCCTTATTTTAGTGATTGAATTATTTCTGTCTGTTAGTGGACAGCTTATCAAGGAGTCTTTATGACCATAATGTAGGCGATAGGTTTTAAACTTCAACCAACCAACTTATGCTATGGGCTTCAAGGGGATATATACCCGAAACAGTGCATTTTTTCAGGTTATATATGCTAAGAGTATATTTCAAATAAAATTTTCGGAATTAAATTATTTTATGGGAAGGTTTTGAATCTCATTAACCAGCCAATTTAACATAAGTTTAAGATAGAAGAGACTGATCACCTCCTACGATGACTGACGGACTGATAACGTCAAAACTGCTTCTTCTACTCTTTTTAGTGTTTTGAATTCGACTGTAGAAGACGGTAGCCGTAGCGGTATAAATGAAGTTGTGTTTCGAATTCAGTCACACACACACAAGTGGAGAGGGGAGCAGGAAGGGCAGGACGAGTGAAGCCAAACTACAAGACAGGGGGCTACACAAGCATGAAGAATATCCTACATGGGGTTCAGTAGGACAAAGAGCTGGCAGGGAAGTCAATAAACGAGATGATGGGATATGTGACAATAATATGCAAGGAAGCTGAGGAGAGGTTTGTACCCAAGGGTAACAGAAATAACGAGAAAGCCAGGATGAGCCCTTGGTTCACCCAAAGGTGTAGAGAGGCAAAAACCAAGTGTGATAGAGAGTGACAGAAGTATAGAAGGCAAAGGACCCAGGAGAATAAGGAGAGAAGTCGTAGAGCCAGAAATGAATATGCAAAGATAAGAAGGGACGCCCAACTACAATATGAAAATGACAGAGCAGCGAAAACCAAATCTGACCCGAAGCTGTTGTACAGCCACATAAGGAGGAAAACAACAATCAAGGACCAGGTAATCAGGCTGAGGAAGGAAGGAGGAGAGATCACAAGTATTTGAGGAACTCAACATGTGATTCAAAGAAGTGCTCACATAGAAGACAGAAGGGGCTACAGAAAGACGGAGAGATGGGGTACACCATCAAGTCCTGGACACAATACAACCGAGGAAGAAGTGAAGAGGATGCTAAATGAGCTAGATACCTCAAAGGCGATGGGACCCGATAACATCTCTCCATGGGTCCTGAGAGAAGGAGCAGAGGCTATGTGTGCCCCTAACAACAATATTCAACACATCTATCGAAACAGGGAGATTGCCTGAGGGATGGAAGACAGCAAATGTAGTCCCAATTTTTAAAAAAAGGAGACACGAAGCATTAAACTACAGACCAGTGTCACTGACACGTATTTTATGCAAAGTCATGGAGAATTTATCAGGAGGAGAGTGTTGGAGCACCTAGAAAGGAATGAACTTATCAACGACAGACAGCACGGATTCATGGAAGGCAAATCCTGTGTCATAAACCTGCTGGAGTTTTATGGCAAGGTAATTGAAGTAAGGCATGAGAGGGAGGGGTGGGTCGATTGCATTTTCTTGGACTGTAAGCAGGCGTTTGACACAGTTCCACACAAGAGATTAGTGTGGAAGCTGGAGGGCCAGGCAGGGATAACAAGGCACTACAATGGATCAGGGAATACCCGTCAGGAAGACAACAGCTAGTCAGGGTACGTGACGAGGTGTCAGAGTGGGAGCCTGTGACTAGTGGGGTTCCACAGGGATCATTCCTGGGACCGGTATAAAATAGAATCCGAAGTGTCTCTGTTTGCAGATGATGTGAAGTTGATGACAAGAATCCAGTCGGACGAGGACAAGGCAGAACTACAAAGGGATCTGGACAGGCAGCAGGCCTGGTCCAGGAACTTGCTCCTGGAGTTCAACCCCACCAAGTGCAAAGTCATGAACATTGGGGAAGGGCAAAGAAGACCGCAGACGGAATACAGTCTAGGGGGGCCAGAGATTACAAACCTCACTCAAGGATAAAGCTCTTGGGGTGAGTATAACACCAGGCACATCTCCTGAGGCGCACATCAACCAAATAACTACGGCAGCATACGGGCGCCTAGCAAACCTAACAACAGCATTCCGACATTTTAATAAGGAATCTATCAGGACCCTGTACACTGTGTACGTTAGGCCCATATTGGAGTATGCAGCACCAGTTTGGAACCCACACCTAGTCAAGCACGTAAGGAAATTAGAAAAAGTTCCACAGGGGTCGGTCCTAGGACCAGTGCTATTTCTGGTATATGTGAATGACATGATGGAAGGGTTAGACTCAGAAGTGTCCCTGTTCACAGATCATGTGAAGTTAGTGAGGAGAATTAAATCAGATGAGGATCAGCAGGACTTCAAAGAGACCTGGACAGGCTGGACACCTGGTCCAGCAACTGGCTTCTCGAATTTAACCCTGGCAAATGCAAAGTCATGAAGATCGGGGAAGGGCAAAGAAGACCGCAGGCTGGGTATAAGCTAGGTGGCCAAAGACTGCAAACCTCGCTCAAGGAGAAATATCTTTGGGTGAGTATAACCCCGAGCACGTTTCCGGAAGCACACATCAACCAGATAACTGCTGCAGCATATGGGCGCCTGGCAAACTTGACAATAACATTCCGATACCTTAGTAAGGAATCGTTCAAGACACTGTACACCGTGTACGTCAGGCCCATATTGGAGTATGCAGCACCTGATTGGAACCACACACTTGATCAAGCACGTCAAGAAATTAGAGAAAGTGCAAAGGTTTGCGATAAGGTTAGTTCCAGAGCTAAGGGGAATGTCCTACGAAGAAAGCTTGAAGGAAATCGGCCTGACGACACTGAAGGACAGGAGGGTGTTACAAAAAACGCGATTCTAAAAGCTTAGAGATTTCCAGTGAATACTAGAAAGGACTACCCTTCTAGCATCCAGCTTGTTACTGGGTTTTCGTAACAATTAGTCAGTATCCTTGTCCAATTATCCATTAGAATTCAGTATGATTCAGTGCTTCAGGATTACAACTGGTAGGCTACTAACTAGAGAAATTAAAACTTAATAAATTTATTAAGTATCGTCTAGACTCTAGAGGTACATTATCAAAGTAAATTAAATTAATAATAATCAAAATAATAATAATCACTTCTCTCGTGTACAGTAGTATTGTGCTGATAGCACATATCACATTTATAATTCTTAAGTACCGTCTGGTACATTAACATTTAATAAGATATTACAAATATGTACAAGCAAGTTTGTGTGTATGTGTGTAAGTGCTCTAAGTAGTTCACTATGTCTCACGACTCGACTAGACTTAAACAAGTGACTGACAAAGTTCTTGACCAACTGGCAATCAGAACAGTCTGCTTGAACAATAAAACGACTGATAAGCCGAACAACAATATAACAAGCAACTGCGACACAATCTGGAACAAGGAGATAATATAAAGACAGCTAGTAGGGACCATAAGCAGATCCTCCACAAAAGTCACAAAGCTCCCTTACTACTGAATCTAAGTTCAGCATAAGAAAATACCCGACTGTGACATTGCACAGATACCAGTACAAGTTAGGTCAGAAGCTACAGCTCAGGACCTGAGTTGCTCAGAGTGTCTATGCGACACACAACCTCAGTACAACGTCGAAAATCACTAAGTCTATACAATGTTCTGTGAACAGTCTCCAGAACTAACAATAATGAGACAAGAGACGATCTTCCAACAAGGGCCTATAAGGAAGAGTTAGGCACTTCTTGTCTAGAATACGTCCAACCACCAAGCGAGTCTAGACCAGACTGAATACTTCAGGCGAGGTGAGGACACCCCCCCCCTCGATCACGTGATAGCTCCGTGGACAGCTGCTGCTCAGTAACAACGAGAATCCGGCAGGGAAACGAGCCACAAGCGATAATTACAGTAGTTAGACAATCAAGACTTGAACTGAGCACATAATATATGTGTTACATCCTACCTAACAACAAAACTAAGTCAAATAATAATATAAAGCAATATATTCACGATTTAGCTATTATCGCAAATATAAGCAGTATAAAATTATATGAAAAAGTAATATACATGTAACATATATACATACATTGCAACCCATTCAGGGGTTGCAGCAGAGGGTCAGGGGAGACATGATAACATACAAAATACTGCATGGAATAGAGAAGGTGAACAGAGATAGGATGTTCCAGAGATGGGACACAGAAACATGGGGACACAATTGGAAGTTGAAGACCCAGATGAGTCAAAGTGATGTTAGGAAGTATTTCTTCAGTCATAAAGTAGTCAGGAAGTGGAATAGCCTAGCAAGTGAGGTAGTGGAGGCAGGAACCATCCATAGCTTTAAGATGAGGTATGATAAAGCTCATGGAGCAGGGAGAGAGAGGACCTAGTAGCACTCAGTGGAGAGACGGGGCCAGGAGCTGAGTCTCGACCCCTGCAATAACAATTAGGTGAGTACAATTAGGTGAGTACACACACACACACACGCACACACATACTCCATACACATCCACTCCTACACAGAGAGGTTTGGAACAAGACTGGTCCCTGAACTAAGAGGTACGTACTATGAGGAGAAAATAAGGAAACTCAAACCTGGCGACACTGGAAGACAGGAGGACTATTGGGTATATAATAACCAAGTGCAAAATACTGAGGGAAAACTGACATGGTGAACAGGGACAGAATGTTTTAGAGATGGAAATAGCATCAAAAAGGCATAACTTTCAGCGGAAAAGTCAGAGGGATGTTAGGAAGCATTTCTTCAGCCGTAGAGTTGTCAAGGAGTGAAAGAATCTGGAGTGTGGTGTAGCAGATGTGGGATCATTACATAGCTTTACAAAGAGGTACGACAAGGCTATTGTTGCCTAGTAGGGACCAGCGAAGAAGCGAGGCCGGGAACTGTGAATCGACCACATATGCTTACCTGGAGTCTACCTGGAGAGTATTCCGGGGATCAACGCCCCCGCGGCCCGGTCCACGACCAGGTCTCCCGGTGGATCAGGGCCTGATCAACGAGGCTGTTACTGCTGGCCGCACGTAGTCCAGCCGCTGCCCGGCTGATCCGGCACCGACTATGTAGCTGTCCAGCTCCCTCTTGAAGGCAGCCGCGGGTCTATTGGCGATTGTTGTGATAAAAACACAGGCCCTTATTTTTAGGCTTTAGAAAGTAATAATAAAGTACTTGCAAAAGCCTTATCCATAGATTTAGCAGAGACATTCAGTAACGACAACACTCCACTACGGCAACCATTCAACGACTGCCTACCCTCTACAGTGTTATCCGGAGGTCGACTAAGCAATAGACAGTGTTATCAAACCGACCGCGAAACTCGATAACATTACAATCTCCCCCTTCTAAAATCAGGTACAGTAATCTCCGAAACGGTCAGGGGGACGACACATACGTCCAGACCTACATAGCCTCGGAGCCTCGGAGCCTCTTCGAACGGTTCCATATTTTCCATTGGGGCTTGACCAGTTGCGGGAGCAGGGTTTTCTCCTTCGATATAAATAACTTCCGAATTCTTTTCTGGAGAAACCAGAACATCTCTCTCAACACCTATTGATGCATTGTGAGACTCAGCCTCAGCAGGGGCTTCAACTGGAGCTAATTGTTTCGTAGCTACCGTAGTCTTCTCGCCATTTTGGTAGCGAATGAGCGCGTATTGTGGACTAGCCTCCAGGAGCTATACCTCTTCCACTAAAAGGATCCGCCTTATTCACTCTACGATGATTCTTCAAGAGAACGGGTCCCGGGTGTCATAACCAGGTGGGCGCCGAGGCTCCCATAGAGGAACGGCGTGAATAGCTGAAAAGTTTTTCGTGCGGACTAGCATTAGTAGCTGTGCACAACAATGATCTAATAGAGTTAAGAGCATCAGGTAGAACTGTCTGCCAGTACTGAACAGGCAGTTCAATACTGCAGTTCGTTACTCAGGAAGGACCCCTGTCTGAGTGGATATAGGCTGGTATACCAAAAATGGAGAATAATTGGGGAAGACAACTAATGACAGTTTAAGTAGTCATATTTGCACATGGGAACACAAAAGGAAACCAAGAATATTCGTGTACTATATTAATTTAAGGAAGTACCTATTCCGGTCTATGCTCGGAAACGGTCCTTTAAAAAATATATTCAATCTCTCGAAAGGTTGAGTAGCTTTTATGAAATGAGTTTTCTCCGGCTGATGAAAATTAGGCTTACACTTTGCACATACTCTACATGATTCAATCATTTGTCGCACCTCTTCCACTGAGTAGGGCATATTCTTAGATTTGACAACGTGATACAGGCACGTGACTCCTGGATGACACAAAGCCGCATGAAGCGTTGAGAGTGTTTGCAAATCGTGACACATGGCTCCACAGTGGGACCTAGACAATGCATCAGATGAAATGGTCTCTTGACCTGGTCGATACATAATATCAAAGTCATAACACGATAGTTCCATCCTCCAGCGTAATATATTATCATTCTTTATCTTACTTTTATGTTTCTTGTCAAACATATACATCATGGACCGTTGATCAGTCCTTACAGTAAAATGTCTGCCTGTTAAATAATGCCTCCGGTGGCGAACTGCCTCTGTAATGGCTTGAGCTTCCTTCTTGAAAAGAAGGCCACTGGACGTCCTGCCTGAGATAAGACTGCAGAAATAGCAGTTTCTGATGCATTCGTTTAGACCACAAATGGTAGGGACTCATCTATGGCCTGAACTACTGAGTTTTCAATATCCTGTTTTAAAGTGTAAAAAGCGGCCTCTGCTTCCTTAGACGCAGGAAATATTGTGGTAGCACTCAGCGGGCGAACTTTTCTTGAATAATCGTAGATCCACTGTGAATAATAAGCAAAAAGGCGAAGAGTTCTTTGAAGTGACTTTGAGTCACTGATGTTTTTCTTCTTGGCTACTTTCAAAAACTTATCAAGGTTTGCATAATGTTTCTCCTGGGTCTTGCCACAAACAGTGACGTTATCTAGGTATGCATAAGTTCCAAGGAGTTGCTCTTCCTGAATGAGTGAATCCATAATTCTTTGGAAGCAGTCTACCCCATTGGTAACTCCAAAAGGGACTCTAGTAAATTGATACAGGTCATCACCAGCCTGAAATGCCATGTACGGTTTATCTGATGATAAGCACTTCTTAAATCAATCGTGATAAACTCATAATACTGAGCAATTTTGTTCACTGTGTCATCAATTCCAGGTAGAGGATACCCATCTAAAAGTGTAAATTTGTTGATTTTCTCAGAATAGTCAATAGCTAATCTTCATTTCCTATACCCATCTTTTGTAACCACAACCTGTGCACGCCAAAGAGAATTACTCGGTTCTGTAATGCCTTCAGCAGTCTCTGAATTTCTTTTTTAATGAACATCCGACCCTCGTAAGCACAATGGCGTGACTTAGCTGATATAGGATGACAATATATGGTAAGATTTGCAAACAACTTTGGTGGGTCTACCCTAAAGTGCTAAGTCCACAAACAACAAGAGGAGGCAGTTCTCCATTCGTTAACATAACGGTGCCATGCAGCTTTTGTAAGTCCCAACAAAGAATCACATCCGAGCACAGTTGTGGCAAAATTGCCAAATGTACATCATGAAAATACTTTCCATTAACTCTAAGGTTTACGTCTGAATAGAAAGAAATGTTGATGGCATGGAAACGGCACCCGATGAACGATGTACCTTCAAGGATTGACGCTTAACCAAATCAAGGTTGATAAAACTCTCCGAGCTGCCACTGTCAACTGTCCCTCTGATAGATACTCTCACAACTGACTTTGGCGGTGACTTTACAGTTACAGCAGAAGTTGCGGTGGCCAAAGTCGACCGACCACTAGAATGGGTAGAAGCACTAGCTTTTATCGATGAGCTAGCATTACATACTTTAACAAAATTGCCTTTCTTATGGCACTTATGACATATTACTTCACGAGCAGGACTCTGAAACGTGGATGCCTCGAAAAAGCACAAAAGAAACAATTTAAGCCTAGTGTAGCTGCTACTGAAGCTGCATAACTTCACCACACAACTCTTGGTTTAAGAGTTGCCGCACTTACCACTCGAAAAGACTGGGTGGTACTGTATACTCCAGAATGCTTTTGGGCCAAATCTAACGCTCTTGCCTGGTCAAAAGTCGTGGCTATATCAAGGGATTTATTCTCCAGCAACCGCTGAGTGTCAGCACTCAGCTCCAGGGAGATTTTCAGCACTCAGCTCCAGGGAGAGTGTCAACACTCAGCTCCAGGGAGAGTGTCAACACTCAGCTCCAAGGAGAGTGTATGCACTCAGCTCTAGGGAGAGTGTCAACCCTTAGCTCCAGGGAGAGTGTCAACACTCAGCTCCAGGGAGAGTGTCAACACTCAGCTCCAGGGAGAGTGTCAACACTCGGCTCCAGGGAGAGTGTCAACACTCAGCTCCAGAGAAAGTGTCAACACTCAGCTCCATGGAGAGTGGCAACACTCAGCTTCAGGGAGAGTGTCAACACTCAGCTCCAGGGAGAGTTTCAACACTCAGCTCCAGGGAGAGTGTCAACACTCAGCTCCAGGGAGAGTGTCAACACTCAGCTCCATGGAGAGTGTAAGCACTCAGCTCCAGGGAGAGTGTCAACACTGAGCTCCAGGGAGAGTGTCAACACTCAGCTCCAGGAAGAGTGTCAGCACTCAACTCCAGGGAGAGTGTCAGCATTCAGCTCTAGGGAGAGTGTCAACACTCAGCTCCAGGGAGAGTGTCAACACTCAGCTCCAGGGAGAGTGTCAACACTCAGCTCCAGAGAAAGTGTCAACACTCAGCTCCAGGGAGAGTTTCAACACTCAGCTCCAGGGAGAGTGTCAACACTCAGCTCCATGGAGAGTGTAAGCACTCAGCTCCAGGGAGAGTGTCAACACTGAGCTCCAGGGAGAGTGTCAGCACTCAGCTCCAGGGAGAGTGTCAGCACTCGGCTCCAGGGAGAGTGTCAGCACTCAGCTCCAGGGAGAGTGTCAGCACTCAGCTCCAGGGAGACTCAGCTCCAGGAAGAGTGTCAACACTCAGCTCCAGGGAGAGTGTCAGCACTCGGCTCCAGGGAGAGTGTCAGCAATCGGCTCCAGGGAGAGTGTCAACACTCAGCTCCAGGGAGAGTGTCAACACTCCACACACATGAACTGTGTAAACTATGGGTAATGTGCTAGTGAGTTAAACACCTTGATGCTGGTGTGAGTCCAGAGGATTTTGTGATATAGTTTTTATGTGATTATTCCAGCGTTGGACTGAA